>NC_069503.1:552084406-552347998 GCF_027579735.1 Bombina bombina | reverse complement strand
CTCCATCCGGAAATCTTTGCCCAAATTACTCAATTGTGGGGCATTCCAGACATGGATCTGATGGCCTCTCGTCAGAACTTCAAGGTTCCTTGCTACGGGTCCAGATCCAGGGATCCCAAGGCGACTCTAGTAGATGCACTAGTAGCACCTTGGACCTTCAAACTAGCTTATGTATTCCCGCCGTTTCCTCTCATCCCCAGGCTGGTAGCCAGGATCAATCAGGAGAGGGCATCGGTGATCTTGATAGCTCCTGCGTGGCCACGCAGGACTTGGTATGCAGACCTGGTGAATATGTCATCGGCTCCACCATGGAAGCTACCTTTGAGACGAGACCACCTTGTTCAAGGTCCGTTCGAACATCCGAATCTGGTCTCACTCCAACTGACTGCTTGGAGATTGAACGCTTGATCTTATCAAAGCGAGGGTTCTCAGATTCTGTCATTGATACTCTTGTTCAAGCCAGAAAGCCTGTAACTAGAAAAATCTACCACAAAATATGGAAAAAATATATCTGTTGGTGTGAATCTAAAGGATTCCCTTGGGACAAGATAAAAATTCCTAAGATTCTATCCTTTCTTCAAGAAGGTTTGGAGAAAGGATTATCTGCAAGTTCTTTGAAGGGACAGATTTCTGCCTTGTCTGTGTTACTTCACAAAAAGCTGGCAGCTGTGCCAGATGTTCAAGCCTTTGTTCAGGCTCTGGTTAGAATCAAGCCTGTTTACATACCTTTGACTCCTCCTTGGAGTCTCAATTTAGTTCTTTCAGTTCTTCAGGGGGTTCCGTTTGAACCCTTACATTCCGTTGATATTAAGTTATTATCTTGGAAAGTTTTGTTTTCTCCAACATAGGTGTGTCCGGTCCACGGCGTCATCCTTACTTGTGGGATATTCTCTTCCCCAACAGGAAATGGCAAAGAGCCCAGCAAAGCTGGTCACATGATCCCTCCTAGGCTCCGCCTACCTCAGTCATTCTCTTTGCCGTTGTACAGGCAACATCTCCACGGAGATGGCTTAGAGTTTTTTAGTGTTTAACTGTAGTTTTTATTATTCAATCAAGAGTTTGTTATTTTAAAATAGTGCTGGTATGTACTATTTACTCTGAAACAGAAAAGAGATGAAGATTTCTGTTTGTATGAGGAAAATGATTTTAGCAACCGTTACTAAAATCCATGGCTGTTCCACACAGGACTGTTGAGAGGAATTAACTTCAGTTGGGGGAACAGTGAGCAGTCTTTTGCTGCTTGAGGTATGACACATTCTAACAAGACGATGTAATGCTGGAAGCTGTCATTTTCCCTATGGGATCCGGTAAGCCATTTTTATTCAGACAGTAAATAAGGGCTTCACAAGGGTTTATTAAGACTGTAGACATTTTCTGGGCTAAATCGATCATATTTACACATATTTAGCCTTGAGGAATCATTTAATCTGGGTATTTTTTGTAAAATAATATCGGCAGGCACTGTTTTAGACACTTTATTCTATAGGGGCTTTCCCTAATCATAGTCAGAGCCTCATTTTCGCGCCGGTATGGCGCACTTGTTTTTGAGAACAGCATGGCATGCAGCTGCATGTGTGTGGAGCTCTGATACATAGAAAGTCTTTCTGAAGGCATCATTTGGTATCGTATTCCCCTTTGGGCTTGGTTGGGTAAAGATTCCAGGGACTGTAAAGGGGTTAAATATAAAAACGGCTCCGGTTCCGTTATTTTAAGGGTTAAAGCTTCCAAATTTGGTGTGCAATACTTTTAAGGCTTTAAGACACTGTGGTGAAATTTTGGTGAATTTTGAACAATTCCTTCATACTTTTTCGCAATTGCAGTAATAAAGTGTGTTCAGTTTAAAATTTAAAGTGACAGTAACGGTTTTATTTTAAAACGTTTTTTTGTGCTTTGTTATCAAGTTTATGCCTGTTTAACATGTCTGAACTACCAGATAGATTGTGTTCTGACTGTGGGGAAGCCAAGGTTCCTTCTCATTTAAATAGATGTGATTTATGTCATAAAAAATTTAGTAAAAATGATGCCCAAGATGATTCCTCAAGTGAGGGGAGTAAGCATGGTACTGCATCATCCCCTCCTTCGTCTACACCAGTCTTGCCCATACAGGAGGCCCCTAGTACATCTAGCGCGCCAATACTCCTTACTATGCAACAATTCACGGCTGTAATGGATAATTCTATCAAAAACATTTTAGCCAATATGCCCACTTATCAGCGAAAGCGCGACTGCTCTGTTTTAGAAAATACTGAAGAGCATGAGGACGCTGATGATATTGTTTCTGAAGGGCCCCTACACCAGTCTGAGGGGGCCAGGGAGGTTTTGTCTGAGGGAGAAATTTCAGATTCAGGAAAAATTTCTCAACAAGCTGAACCTGATGTGATTACTTTCAAATTTAAGTTGGAACATCTCCGCGCTCTACTTAAGGAGGTGTTATCCAATTTGGATGATTGTGATTATCTGGTCATTCCAGAAACACTATGTAAAATGGACAAGTTCCTAGAGGCCCCGGGGCCCCCCGAAGCTTTTCCTATATCCAAGCGGGTGGCGTACATTGTTAATAAAGAATGGGACAGGCCCGGTATACCTTTCGTACCTCCCCCCATATTTAAAAAATTGTTTCCTATAGTCGACCCCAGAAAGGACTTATGGCAGACAGTCCCCAAGGTCGAGGGGGCGGTTTCTACTCTAAACAAGCGTGCCACTATACCCATAGAAGATAGTTGTGCTTTCCAAGATCCTATGGATAAAAGATTAGAAGGTTTGCTAAAAAAGATGTTTGTTCAGCAAGGTTACCTTCTACAACAAATTGCATGCATTGTCCCTGTCACTACAGCCGCGTGTTTCTGGTTCGATGAGCTAGAAAAGGCGATTATTAGTAATTCTTCTTCTTATGAGGAGATTATGGACAGAATTCGTGCTCTTAAATTGGCTAATTCTTTCACCCTAGACGCCACCTTGCAATTGGCTAGGTTAGCGGCGAAAAATTCTGGGTTTGCTATTGTGGCGCGCAGAGCGCTTTGGTTAAAATCTTGGTCAGCGGATGCGTCTTCCAAGAACAAATTGCTTGACATTCCTTTCAAGGGGAAAACACTGTTTGGCCCTGACTTGAAAGAGATTATCTCTGATATCACTGGGGGCAAGGGCCACGCCCTTCCTCAGGATAGGTCTTTCAAGGCCAAAAATAAACCTAATTTTCGTCCCTTTCGCAGAAACGGACCAGCCCCAAGTGCTACGTCCTCTAAGCAGGAGGGTAATACTTCTCAAGCCAATCCAGCCTGGAGACCTATGCAAGGCTGGAACAAAGGAAAGCAGGCCAAGAAACCTGCCACTGCTCCCAAGACAGCATGAGATGCGGGCCCCCGATCCGGGACCGGATTTGGTGGGGGGCAGACTCTCTCTCTTCACTCAGGCTTGGGCAAGAGATGTTCTGGATCCTTGGGCGCTAGAAATAGTCTCCCAAGGTTATCTTCTGGAAGTGATTCATCCTGTTCCATTAAGAGAACGAGGGATGGGGTTCTACTCCAATCTGTTCGTAGTTCCCATAAAAGTGGGAACGTTCAGACCAATCTTAGATCTCAAGATCCTAAACAAGTTTCTCAAGGTTCCATCGTCCAAAATGGAAACCATTCGAACAATCCTTCCATCCAGGAAGGTCAATTCTTGACCACGGTGGATTTTAAGGATGCGTATCTACATATTCCTGTCCACAAGGAACATCATCGGTTCCTAAGGTTCGCATTCCTGGACAAGCATTACCAGTTTGTGGCGCTTCCTTTCGGATTAGCCACTGCTCCAAGGATTTTCTCAAAGGTACTAGGGTCCCTGCTGGCGGTGCTAAGACCAAGGGGCATTGCTGTAGTACCTTACTTGGACGACATTCTGATTCAAGCGTCGTCCCTTCCTCAAGCAAAGGCTCACACGGACATAGTCCTGGCCTTTCTCAGATCTCACGGATGGAAAGTGAACGTGGAAAAGAGTTCTCTATCTCCGTCGACAAGAGTTCCCTTCTTGGGAACAATAATAGACTCCTTAGAAATGAGGATTTTTCTGACAGAGACCAGAAAAACAAAACTTCTAAACTCTTGTCGGATACTTCATTCCGTTCCTCTTCCTTCCATAGCGCAGTGCATGGAAGTGATAGGTTTGATGGTAGCGGCAATGGACATAGTTCCTTTTGCGCGCATTCATCTAAGACCATTACAACTGTGTATGCTCAGTCAGTGGAATGGGGACTATACAGACTTGTCTCCGAAGATACAAGTAAATCAGAGGACCAGAGACTCACTCCGTTGGTGGCTGTCCCTGGACAACCTGTCACAAGGGGTGACCTCCCGCAGACCAGAGTGGGTCATTGTCACGACCGACGCCAGTCTGATGGGCTGGGGCGCGGTCTGGGGATCCCTGAAAGCTCAGGGTCTTTGGTCTCGGGAAGAATCTCTTCTACCGATAAATATTCTGGAACTGAGAGCGATATTCAATGCTCTCAAGGCTTGGCCTCAGCTAGCGAGGGCCAAGTTCATACGGTTTCAATCAGACAACATGACGACTGTTGCGTACATCAACCATCAGGGGGGAACAAGGAGTTCCCTGGTGATGGAAGAAGTGACCAGAATCATTCAATGGGCGGAGACTCGCTCCTGCCACCTGTCTGCAATCCACATCCCAGGAGTGGAAAATTGGGAAGCGGATTTTCTGAGTCGTCAGACATTGCATCCGGGGGAGTGGGAACTCCATCCGGAAATCTTTGCCCAAATCACTCAACTGTGGGGCATTCCAGACATGGATCTGATGGCCTCTCGTCAGAACTTCAAGGTTCCTTGCTACGGGTCCAGATCCAGGGATCCCAAGGCGACTCTGGTAGATGCACTAGTAGCACCTTGGACCTTCAAACTAGCCTATGTATTCCCGCCGTTTCCTCTCATCCCCAGGCTGGTAGCCAGGATCAATCAGGAGAGGGCGTCGGTGATCTTGATAGCTCCTGCGTGGCCACGCAGGACTTGGTATGCAGATCTGGTGAATATGTCATCGGCTCCACCATGGAAGCTACCTTTGAGACGAGACCTTCTTGTTCAAGGTCCGTTCGAACATCCGAATCTGGTCCCACTCCAGCTGACTGCTTGGAGATTGAACGCTTGATCTTATCAAAGCGAGGGTTCTCAGATTCTGTTATTGATACTCTTGTTCAGGCCAGAAAGCCTGTAACTAGAAAAATTTACCACAAAATTTGGAAAAAATATATCTGTTGGTGTGAATCTAAAGGATTCCCTTGGGACAAGGTTAAGATTCCTAAGAGTCTATCCTTCCTTCGAGAAGGATTGGAAAAAGGATTATCTGCAAGTTCCTTGATGGGACAGATTTCTGCCTTGTCTGTGTTACTTCACAAAAAGCTGGCAGCTGTGCCAGATGTTCAAGCCTTTGTTCAGGCTCTGGTTAGAATCAAGCCTGTTTACAAACCTTTGACTCCTCCTTGGAGTCTCAACTTAGTTCTTTCAGTTCTTCAGGGGGTTCCGTTTGAACCCTTACATTCCGTTGATATTAAGTTATTATCTTGGAAAGTTTTGTTTTTGGTTGCAATTTCTTCTGCTAGAAGAGTTTCAGAATTATCTGCTCTGCAGTGTTCTCCTCCTTATCTGGTGTTCTATGCAGATACGGTGGTTTTACGTACTAACCTGGTTTTCTTCCAAAAGTTGTTTCTAACAAAAACATTAACCAGGAGATAGTCGTGCCTTCTCTGTGTCCGAAACCAGTTTCGAAGAAGGAACGTTTGTTGCACAATTTGGATGTTGTTCGCGCTCTAAAATTCTATTTAGATGCTACAAAGGATTTTAGACAAACATCTTCCTTGTTTGTTGTTTATTCTGGTAAAAGGAGAGGTCAAAAAGCAACTTCTACCTCTCTCTTTTTGGATTAAAAGCATCATCAGATTGGCTTACGAGACTGCCGGACGGCAGCCTCCTGAAAGGATCATAGCTCCTTCCACTAGGGCTGTGGCTTCCACATGGGCCTTCAAGAACGAGGCTTCTGTTGATCAGATATGTAGGGCAGCGACTTGGTCTTCACTGCACACTTTTACCAAATTTTACAAGTTTGATACTTTTGCTTCTTCTGAGGCTATTTTTGGGAGAAAGGTTTTGCAAGCCGTGGTGCCTTCCTTTTAGGTGACCTGATTTGCTCCCTCCCTTCATCCGTGTCCTAAAGCTTTGGTATTGGTTCCCACAAGTAAGGATGACGCCGTGGACCGGACACACCTATGTTGGAGAAAACAGAATTTATGTTTACCTGATAAATTACTTTCTCCAACGGTGTGTCCGGTCCACGGCCCGCCCTGGTTTTTTAATCAGGTCTGATAATTTATTTTCTTTAACTACAGTCACCACGGTATCATATGGTTTCTCCTATGCAAATATTCCTCCTTAACGTCGGTCGAATGACTGGGGTAGGCGGAGCCTAGGAGGGATCATGTGACCAGCTTTGCTGGGCTCTTTGCCATTTCCTGTTGGGGAAGAGAATATCCCACAAGTAAGGATGACGCCGTGGACCGGACACACCGTTGGAGAAAGTAATTTATCAGGTAAACATAAATTCTGTTTTTAGCGACTCTGGATGACTGTGACACCATTGTAGTCCCAGAGAAATTGTGTAAAATGGACAAATACTTTGCAGTGCCTGTTTACACTGATGTTTTTCCAATCCCTAAGAGGTTTTCAGAAATTATTACTAAGGAATGGGATAGACCAGGTGTACCGTTCTCTCCCCCTCCTGCTTTTAAGAAAATGTTTCCTATAGATGCCGCTACACGGGACTTGTGGCAAACGGTCCCTAAGGTGGAGGGAGCAGTCTCTACCCTAGCTAAGCGTACAACTATTCCTGTCGAGGACAGTTGTGCTTTCCTAGATCTTATGGATAAGAAATTAGAGGGTTTCCTTAAGAAAATCTTTATACAACAAGGTTTTATTCTCCAGCCTCTTGCATGCATTGCCCCAGTCACTGCTGCAGCGGCTTTCTGGTTCGAGTCTCTGGAGAAGGCTTTACAGGTAGAGACCCCGTTGGATGATATCCTTGACAGGCTTAAAGCTCTTAAGTTAGCCAATTCATTTATTTCTGATGCCGTTTTTCATTTAACCAGTCTAACGGCTAAAAATTCAGGTTTTGCCATTCAGGCACGTAGGGCGCTATGGCTTAAATCCTGGTCAGCTGATGTCACTTCAAAGTCTAAACTTCTCAAGATCCCCTGCAAAGGGCAGACCCTATTTGGGCCTAGACTGAAGGAGATCATTTCTGATATTACTGGAGGAAAAGGCCACGCCCTTCCCCAGGATAGGTCCAACAAGTTAAGGACCAAACAGACTAATTTTCGTTCCTTTCGAAACTTCAAGAGTGGCGCAGCTTCATCTTCCTCTTCTACAAAACAAGAGGGAAATTTTGCCCAGTCCAAGCCAGTCTGGAGACCTAACCAGGCTTGGAACAAGGGGAAACAGGCCAAAAAGCCTGCTGCTGCCTCTAAGACAGCATGAAGGAGTAGCCCCCGATCCGGGACAGGATCTAGTGGGGGGCAGACTTTCTCTCTTCGCCCAGGCTTGGGCAAGAGACGTCCAGGATCCCTGGGCTCTGGATATTGTTTCCCAGGGGTATCTTCTGGATTTCAAAGCTTCATCTCCAAAGGGAAGATTTCATCTCTCATAATTATCTGCAAACCAGATAAAGAGAGAGGCATTCTTACATTGCGTTCAAGACCTACTAGTTATGGGAGTGATCCACCCAGTTCCAAAGGAGGAACAGGGGCAGGGCTTCTATTCAAATCTGTTTATAGTTCCCAAGAAAGAGGGAACTTTCAAACCAATCTTGGATCTCAAGATCCTAAACAAATTTCTCAGGGTCCCATCCTTCAAGATGGAGACTATTTGAACCATCCTACCTATGATCCAGGAGGGTCAATATATGACTACCATGGATTTAAAGGATGCTTATCTACATATTCCGATACACAGGGATCATCATCAGTTTCTCAGGTTCGCCTTCCTAGACAGGCATTACCAGTTTGTGGCTCTTCCCTTCGGGTTAGCCACGGCACCAAGAATCTTTACGAAGGTTCTAGGGTCCCTTCTGGCGGTTCTAAGACCGCGGGGTATAGCAGTAGCCCCTTACCTAGACAACATCCTGATACAGGCGTCAACTTTTCATATCGCCAGGTCCCATACGGACATTGTTCTGGCATTCCTAAGGTCTCACAGGTGGAAGGTGAACGAAGGAAAGAGTTCTCTCTCACCTCTCACAAGAGTTTCCTTCCTAGGAACTCTGATAGATTCAGTAGAAATGAAGATTTATCTGACAGAGGTCAGGTTGTCAAAACTTCTAACTTCCTGCCGTGCTCTTTATTCCATTTCTCATCCGTCAGTGGCTCAGTGTATGGAGGTAATCGGATTAATGGTAGCGGCAATGGACACGGTTCTGTTTGCCCGCCTACATCTCAGACCACTGCAACTTTGCATGCTCAATCAGTGGAATGGGGATTACACAGATTTGTCCCCTCTACTAAATCTGGATCAAGAGACCAGGGATTCTCTTCTCTGGTGGCTATCTCGGGTCCATCTGTCCAAGGGAATGAGTTTCCGCAGGCCAGAATGGACTACAGTAACGACAGATGCCAGCCTTCTGGGCTGGGGTGCAGTCTGGAACTCCCTGAAGCCTCAGGGTTCGTGGACTCAGGAGGAGGCCCTCCTTCCGATAAACATTCTGGAACTGAGAGCGATATTCAATGCTCTTCAGGCTTGGCCTCAGCTAGCTGCAGTCAGGTTCATCAGATTTCAGTCGGACAACATCATGACTGTAGCCTATATCAACCATCAGGGGGGCCCCTGGCAATTTTGGATTTTTCAAAGATAATTCTATGGGCAGAGGTTCACTCTTGCCATCTCTCAGCTATCCATATCCCAGGAGTAGAGAACTGGGAGGCGGATTTTCTAAGTCGGCAGACTTTTCATCCAGGGCAGTGGGAGCTCCATCCGGAGGTATTTGCCCAGTTGATCCAACTTTGGGGCAAACCAGAACTGGATCTCATGGCGTCTCGTCAGAACTCCAAGCTTCCTTGTTACGGGTCCAGGTCCAGGGATCCCAAGGCAGCGCTGATAGATGCTCTAGCAGCGCCCTGGTCCTTCAGCCTGGCTTATGTGTTTCCACCGTTTCCTCTGCTCCCTCGTCTGATTGCCAAGATCAAGCAGGAAAGAGCTTTGGTGATCTTGATAGCCCCTGCGTGGCCACGCAGGACTTGGTATGCAGATCTGGTGGACATGTCATCCTTTCCACCATGGACTCTGCCGCTAAGGCAGGACCTTCTACTTCAAGGTCCCTTCAAACATCCAAATCTAATTTATCTACATCTGACTGCTTGGAGATTGAACGCTTGATTCTATCAAAGCGTGGTTTTTCCGAATCGGTCATTGATACCTTAATTCAGGCTCGAAACCCTGTCACCAGGAAAATCTATCATAAGATATGGTGTAAATATCTTCATTGGTGTGAATCCAAGGGTTACTCATGGAGTAAGGTCAGGATTCCTAGGATATTATCTTTTCTCCAAGAAGGATTGGAGAAGGGTTTGTCAGCTAGTTGCTTAAAGGGACAGATTTCTGCTCTGTCCTTTTGCACAAACGTCTGGCTGAGGTTCCAGACGTTCAGGCGTTTTGTCAGGCTTTAGTTTTTAAAGCTTTTTTTAAGCTTTTATCTTGGAAAGTTCTGTTTTTAGAAGCTATCTCCTCTGCTCGAAGAGTTTCGGAGTTATCTGCTTTACAATGTGATTCCCCTTATCTGATTTTCCATGCAGATAAGGTAGTGTTACGTACCAAACCTGGGTTTCTTCCTAAGGTGGTATCTAATAAGAATATCAATCAGGGGATTGTTGTTCCTTCACTATGTCCTAATCCTTCTTCAAAGAAGGAACGTGTATTACACAATCTTGATGTGGTTCGTGCTTTAAAGTTTTATTTACAAGCTACTAAGGATTTTCGTCAAACATCTGCATTGTTTGTTGTCTACTCTGGACAGAGGAGAGGCCAAAAGGCTTCGGCAACTTCTCTTTCTTTTTGGCTAAGAAGTAGAATACGCTTAGCTTATGAGACTGCTGGCCAGCAGCCTCCTGAAAGAATTACAGCTCATTCTACTAGAGCAGTAGCTTCCACATGGGCTTTTAAACATGAGGCCTCTGTTGAACAGATTTGTAAAGCGGCGACTTGGTCTTCGCTTCATACCTTTTCTAAATTCTATAAATTTGATACTTTTGCTTCTTCGGAGGCTATTTTTGGGAGAAAGGTCTTACAGGCAGTGGTGCCTTCCGTTTAAGTTCCTGCCTTGTCCCTCCCTTCATCCGTGTCCTAAAGCTTTGGTATTGGTATCCCACAGGTAATGGATGAACCCATGGACTGGATACACCTTTACAAGAGAAAACAAAATTTATGCTTACCTGATAAATTTATTTCTCTTGTGGTGTATCCAGTTCACGGCCCGCCCTGTTATTTTAAGGCAGGTGATTTTTTATTTTTTAACTACAGTCACCACTGCACCCTATAGTTTCTCCTTTTTTTCTTGCTTGTCTTCGGTCGAATGACTGGGGGTGGCAGTTAGGGGAGGAGCTATATAGACAGCTCTGCTGTGGGTGTCCTCTTGCAGCTTCCTGTTGGGAAGGAGAATATCCCACAAGTAATGGATGAACCCGTGGACTGAATACACCACAAGAGAAATACATTTATCAGGTAAGCATAAATTTTGTTTTCTCAAGGGTACAGAATAGGTTTCAAAGATCGCCTGTGAGAAGTTTCTTTCTCTCACGCATTCCAGTGAACCCAGTAAAGGCTCAGGCTTTCCTGAAGTGTGTTTCAGACCTGGAGTTATCTGGGGTAATTGTGCCAGTTCTTTTTCAGGAACGGGGTCTGGGGTTTTATTCAAATCTGTTCATTGTTCCAAAGAAGGAGAATTCTTTCAGACCAGTTCTGGATCTAAAAATTTTGAATCGTTATGTAAGAATACCAACATTCAAGATGGTGACTATAAGGACTATTCTGCCTTTTGTTCAGCTAGGGAATTATATGTCCACAATAGACTTACAGGATGCATATCTTCATATTCCGATTCATCCAGATCACTATCAGTTCCTGACATTCTTTTTTCTAGACAAGCATTACCAATTTGTTGCTCTTCCTTTTGGCCTAGCCACAGCTCCAAGGATCTTTTCAAAGGTTCTCGGTGCCCTAATCAGAGAGCGTGGTATTGCTGTGTTTCCTTATTTGGACGATATCTTGGTACTCGCTCAGTCTTTACATTCTGCAGAATCTCACACGAATCAACTAGTGTTGTTTCTTCTATAAGATACGATGAGTCCACGGATTCATCCTTGTGGGATATTATCCTCCTGCTAACAGGAAGTGGCAAAGAGCACCACAGCAGAGCTGTCTATATAGCTCCTCCCTTGACTCCACCCCCCCAGTCATTCTCTTTGCCTACTTTAAGTAATAGGAAGGGTAAAGTGAAAGAGGTGATAAAATGTTAGTTTTTATTTTCTTCAAGCAAGACTTTTTTATTTTAAATGGTACCGGTGAGTGTTATTTTTTTTCTCAGGCAGCAGATGGATGAAGACTTCTGCCTGGAGACTGATGATCTTAGCAGTTGTTACTAAGATCCAGAGTAGTTCCCACAGAATGGCCGAGGAGTACTTAAGAAACTTCAGTGTAAGGAACGGTTTTCATGCTACAAGCATTGAGGTATGTTCAGTCATTTTTTTCTGGAGAGACTGTGTTATTTCAGAATTGGCTGACAGTATCCCCATGAGGGAAAGGGTAAGCAGTAATCCTAATGCATAAGAGAGGGGTATTACTGGACCTGTATATTGGGCTATAAAAAAAAATGGTTGACACTGATGATATGTTTGTGGGCAAATGTTTATATATTGGGAGTGAAAGATAATGTTTTTTATGGCAAACGTTTTTACTTTTTTTCTCTTGTAAGGTGTATCCAGTCCACGGATCATCCATTACTTGTGGGATATTCTCATTCCCAACAGGAAGTTGCAAGAGGACACCCACAGCAGAGCTGTAATATAGCTCCTCCCCTAACTGTCATAGCCAGTCATTCTCTTGCAACTCTCAACAAGCTAGGACTTTGTAGGAGAGAGTGGTTAAATATAGCTAGTTTATTTTCTTCAATCAAAAGTTTGTTATTTTTAAATAGTACCGGAGTTGTGCTATTTTATCTCAGGCAGTAAATAGAAGAAGAATCTGCCTGAGGTTTCTATGATCTTAGCAGGTTGTAACTAAGATCCATTGCTGTTCTCACATATGTCTGAGGGAATTACACAGATGAGGTAAAACTTCAGCGAGAGAATGGCGTGCAGTTTATTCTGCTATCAGGTATGTGCAGTTATAATTTTTTCTAGAGATGGAAAACACTAGAAAATGCTGCTGATACTGGATTAATGTAAGTTAAGCCTGAATACAGTGATTTAATAACGACTGGTATCATGCTTACTCCCAGGGGTAATACCCTTATGTTATTGCAATATAAAACGTTTGCTGGCATGTTTAATCGTTTGTATATATGCTTTGGTGATAAAACTTTATTGGGGCCTAGTTTTTTCCACATGGCTGTCTTAAATTTAAACTAGAAACAGTTTCCTGAGGCCTTCCACTGTTATAGTATAAAAGTTACAGTTGGTGCAGTTAAAATTACAAACTGTGACATCCAGCTTCCCTCAAAGGCCCTCTGAATGCTATAGGACATCTCTAAAGGGCCCAAAGGCAAGTGGGTGCAATGCTCTGTTAGCCTATTATACACACTGTAAAAATTTCGTTTGATATGCTGCATTTTTTCACTGTTTTTCAAATTCTGACAAAATTTGTTTCTCTTAAAGGCACAGTACCGTTTTTTATATTTGCTTGTTAACTTGATTTAAAGTGTTTTCCAAGCTTGCTAGTCTCATTGCTAGTCTGTATAAACATGTCTGACATAGAAGAAACTCCTTGTTTATTATGTTTAAAAGCCATGGTGGAACCCCCTCTTAGAATGTGTACCAAATGTACTGATTTCATTTTATGCAATAAAGATCATTTTCTCCAACATAGGTGTGTCCGGTCCACGGCGTCATCCTTACTTGTGGGATATTCTCCTCCCCAACAGGAAATGGCAAAGAGCCCAGCAAAGCTGGTCACATGATCCCTCCTAGGCTCCGCCTACCCCAGTCATTCTCTTTGCCGTTGTACAGGCAACATCTCCACGGAGATGGCTTAGAGTTTTTTAGTGTTTAACTGTAGTTTTTATTATTCAATCAAGAGTTTGTTATTTTAAAATAGTGCTGGTATGTACTATTTACTCAGAAACAGAAAAGAGATGAAGATTTCTGTTTGTATGAGGAAAATGATTTTAGCACCTTAACTAAAATCCATGGCTGTTCCACACAGGACTGTTGAGAGCAATTAACTTCAGTTGGGGGAACAGTGTGCAGTCTCTTACTGCTTGAGGTATGACACATTCTAACAAGACGATGTAATGCTGGAAGCTGTCATTTTCCCTATGGGATCCGGTAAGCCATGTTTATTAAGATAGTAAATAAGGGCTTCACAAGGGCTTATTAAGACTGTAGACTTTTTCTGGGCTAAATCGATTCAATATTAACACCTATTTAGCCTTGAGGAATCATTTATTCTGGGTATTTTGATATGATTATATCGGCAGGCACTGTTTTTGACACCTTATTCTTTAGGGGCTTTCCCTAATCATAGTCAGAGCCTCATTTTCGCGCCGGTATGGCGCACTTGTTTTTGAGGACAGCATGGCATGCAGTTGCATGTGTGTGGAGCTCTGATACATAGAAAAGTCTTTCTGAAGGCATCATTTGGTATCGTATTCCCCTTTGGGCTTGGTTGGGTCTCAGCAAAGCAGATTCCAGGGACTGTAAAGGGGTTAAATATAAAAACGGCTCCGGTTCCGTTATTTTAAGGGTTAAAGCTTCCAAATTTGGTGTGCAATACTTTTAAGGCTTTAAGACACTGTGGTGAAATTTTGGTGAATTTTGAACAATTCCTTCATACTTTTTCGCAATTGCAGTAATAAAGTGTGTTTAGTTTAAAATTTAAAGTGACAGTAACGGTTTTATTTTAAAACGTTTTTTGTGCTTTGTTATCAAGTTTATGCCTGTTTAACATGTCTGAACTACCAGATAGATTGTGTTCTGACTGTGGGGAAACCAAGGTTCCTTCTCATTTAACTATATGTATTTTATGTCATAAAAAAATTTAGTAAAAATGATGCCCAAGATGATTCCTCAAGTGAGGGGAGTAAGCATGGTACTGCCTCATCCCCTCCTTCGTCTACACCAGTCTTGCCCATACAGGAGGCCCCTAGTACATCTAGTGCGCCAATACTCCTTACTATGCAACATTTAACGGCTGTAATGGATAATTCTATCAAAGATATTTTAGCCAATATGCCCACTTATCAGTGAAAGCGCGACTGCTCTGTTTTAGAAAATTCTGTAGAGCATGAGAACGCTGATGATATGGTTTCTGAAGGGCCCCTACACCAGTCTGAGGGGGCCAGGGAGGTTTTGTCTGAGGGAGAAATTTCAGATTCAGGAAACATTTCTCAACAAGCTGAACCTGATGTGATTACTTTTAAATTTAAGTTGGAACATCTCCGCGCTCTGCTTAAGGAGGTGTTATCCAATTTGGATGATTGTGATTATCTGGTCATTCCAGAACCACTATGTAAAATGGAAAAGTTCTTAGAGGCCCCGGGGCCCCCCGAAGCTTTTCCTATATCCAAGCGGGTGGCGTACATTGTTAGTAAAGAATGGGACAGGCCCGGTATACCTGTAGTACTTCCCCCCATATTTATAAAATTGTTTTCCTATAGTCGACCCCAGAAAGGACTGATGGCAGACAGTCCCCAAGGTCGAGGGGGCGGTTTCTACTCTACACAAGCGCGCCACTATACCCATAGAAGATAGTTGTGCTTTCCAAGATCCTGTGGATAAAAAATTAGAAGGTCTGCTAAAGATGTTTGTTCAGCAAGGTTCCCTTCTACAACCAATTGCATGCATTGTCCCTGTCACTGCAGCCGCGTGTTTCTAGTTTGATGAGCTAGGAAAGGCGATTATTAGTAATTCTTCTTCTTATGAGGAGATTATGGAAAATCAGAGGACCAGAGACTCATTCCGTTGGTGGCTGTCCCTGGACAACCTGTCACAAGGGATGACCTTCCGCAGACCAGAGTGGGTCATTGTCACGACCGACGCCAGTCTGATGGGCTGGAGCGCGGTCTGGGGATCCCTGAAAGCTCAGGGTCTTTGGTCTCGGGTAGAATCTCTTCTACCGATAAATATTCTGGAACTGAGAGCGATATTCAATGCTCTCAAAGCTTGGCCTCAGCTAGCGAGGGCCAAGTTCATACATCAACCATCAGGGGGGAACAAGGAGTTCCCTAGCGATGGAAGAAGTGACCAAAATCATTCTATGGGCGGAGTCTCACTCCTGCCACCTGTCTGCTATCCACATCCCAGGAGTGGAAAATTGGGAAGCGGATTTTCTGAGTCGTCAGACATTGCATCCGGGGGAGTGGGAACTCCATCCGGTAATCTTTGCCCAAGTCACTCAACCGTGGGGCATTCCAGACATGGATCTGATGGCCTCTCGTCAGAACTTCAGAGTTCCTTACTATGGGTACAGATCCAGGGATCCCAAGGCGGCTCTAGTGGATGCACTAGTAGCACCTTGGACCTTCAAACTAGCTTATGTGTTCCCGCCGTTTCCTCTCATCCCCAGGCTGGTAGCCAGGATCAATCAGGAGAGGGCGTCGGTGATTTTGATAGCTCCTGCGTGGCCACGCAGGACTTGGTATGCAGATCTGGTGAATATGTCATCGGCTCCACCATGGAAGCTACCTTTGAGGCGAGACCTTCTTGTTCTAGGTCCGTTCGACCCACTCCAGCTGACTGCTTGGAGATTGAACGCTTGATCTTATCAAAGCAAGGGTTCTCAGATTCTGTTATTTATACTCTTGTTCAGGCCTGAAAGCCTGTAACCAGAAAAATTACCACATAATTTGGTATATCTGTTGGTGTGAATCTGCAGGATTCCCTTGGGACAAGGTTAAGATTCCTAAGAGTCTATCCTTCCTTCGAGAAGGATTGGAAAAAGGATTATCTGCAAGTTCCTTGATGGGACAGATTTCTGCCTTGTCTGTGTTACTTCACAAAAAGCTGGCAGCTGTGCCAGATGTTCTAGCTTTTGTTCAGGCTCTGGTTAGAATCAAGCCTGTTTACAAAATTTTGACTCCTCCTTGGAGTCTCAACCTAGTTCTTTCAGTTCTTTAGGGGGTTCCGTTTGAACCCTTACATTCCGTTGATATTAAGTTATTATCTTGGAAAGTTTTGTTTTTGGTTGCAATTTCTTCTGCTAGAAGAGTTTCAGAATTATCTGCTCTGCAGTGTTCTTCTCCTTATCTGGTGTTCCATGCAGATAAGGTGGTTTTGCGTACTAAACCTGGTTTTCTTCCAAAAGTTGTTTCTAACAAAAACATTAACCAGGAGATAGTTGTGCCTTCTTTGTGTCCTAATCCAGTTTCAAAGAAGGAACGTTTGTTGCACAACTTGGATGTAGTTCGTGCTCTCAAATTTTACTTTGCAGCTACTAAGGATTTCAGACAAACTTTGTCTTTGTTTGTTGTTTATTCTGGTAAACGGAGAGGTCAAAAAGCAACTTCTACCTCTCTCTCCTTCTGGATTAAAAGCATTATCCGATTGGCTTATGAGACTGCCGGACGGCAGCCTCCTGAAAGAATCACAGCTCACTCCACTAGGGCTGTGGCTTCCACATGGGCCTTCAAGAACGAGGCTTCTGTTGATCAGATATGTAAGGCAGTGACTTGGTCTTCACTGCACACTTTTTCTAAATTTTACAAATTTGATACTTTTGCTTCTTCTGAGGCTATTTTTGGGAGAAAGGTTTTGCAAGCCGTGGTGCCTTTCATTTAGGTGACCTGATTTGCTCCCTCCCTTCATCCGTGTCCTAAAGCTTTGGTATTGGTTCCCACAAGTAAGGATGACGCCGTGGACCGGACACACCTATGTTGGAGAAAACAGAATTTATGTTTACCTGATAAATTACTTTCTCCAACGGTGTGTCCGGTCCACGGCCCGCCCTGGTTTTTTTTTTTTTTAATCAGGTCTGATAATTTATTTTCTTTAACTACAGTCACCACGGTAACATATGGTTTCTCCTATGCAAATATTCCTCCTTAACGTCGGTCGAATGGGGTAGGCGGAGCCTAGGAGGGATCATGTGACCAGCTTTGCTGGGCTCTTTGCCATTTCCTGTTGGGGAGGAGAATATCCCACAAGTAAGGATGACGCCGTGGACCGGACACACCGTTGGAGAAAGTAATTTATCAGGTAAACATAAATTCTGTTTTTTGTCTTTAAAAATTTTTATCACCAGAGGAAGTTATGCCGACTAACTTTCCCCACGTGTCAGACTCTTTGACTCCTGCTTAAGGGACTCACGCTCAAATGGCGCCAAGTACATCTAGGGCGCCCATAGCGTTTACTTTACAAGACATGGCGGCAGTCATGGATAATACACTGTCAGCGGTATTAGCCAGACTACCTGAACTTAAAGGTAAGCGAGATAGCTCTGGGGTGAGACAAAATGCAGAGCATACTGACGCTTTAAGAACCATGTCTGATACTGCCTCACAATATGCAGAAGCTGAGGAAAGAGAGCTTCAGTCAGTGGGTGATGTTAATGACTCAGGAAAGATACCCGATTCTAATATTTCTACATTTAAATTTTAAGCTTGAACACCTCCGCGTGTTGCTTAGGGAGGTTTTAGCTGCTCTGAATGACTGTGATACCATTGCAGTGCCAGAGAAATTGTGTAGACTGGATAAATACTTTGCAGTGCCGGTGTGTACTGATGTTTTTCCAAATACCTAAAAGGTTTACAGAAATTATTAATAAGGAATGGGATAGACCAGGTGTGCCGTTCTCTTCCCCTCCTATTTTTAGAAAAATGTTTCCAATAGATGCCACCACACGGGAGCAGTTTCTACTCTAGTAAAGCGTACTACTATCCCTGTCGAGGACAGTTGTGCTTTTTTTTTTTAGATCCAATGGATAAAAAATTAGAGGTTACCTTAAGAAAATATTTATTCAACAAGGTTTTATCCTACAGCCCCTTGCGTGCATTGCCCCTGTCACTGCTGCTGCGGCGTACTGGTTTGAGTCTCTGGAAGAGGCTTTACAGGTAGCGACTCCATTGGATGACATACTTGGAAAACTTAGAGCACTTAAGCTAGCCAATTCTTTTATTCTGATGCCATTGTTCATTTGACTAAACTAACGGCTAAGAATTCTGGTTTTGCTATACAGGCGCGCAGAGCGCTATGGCTTAGATCATGGTCAGCTGACGTGACTTCAAAATCTAAGCTACTTAACATTCCCTTCAAGGGGCAGACCCTATTCGGGCCTGGTTTGAAGGAGATTATTGCTGATATCACTGGAGGAAAAGGTCATGCCCTTCCTCAGGACAGGTCCAAATCTAGGGCCAAACAGTCTAATTTTCGTGCCTTTCTAAACTTCAAGGCAGGTGCGGCATCAACTTCCTCTAATGCTAAACAAGAGGGAACTTTTGCTCAATCCAAGACGGTCTGGAGACCAATCCAGACCTGGAAAAAAAAGTAAGCAGGCCAAAAAGCCTGCTGCTGCCTCTAAGACAGCATGAAGGAACGGCCCCCTATCCGGTAACGGATCTAGTAGGGGGCAGACTTTCACTCTTCGCCCAGGCGTGGGCAAGAGATGTTCAGGATCCCTGGGCGTTGGAAATTATATCCCAGGGATATCTCCTGGACTTCAAAGCTTCCCCCCCAAAAGGGAGATTTCACCTTTCACAATTATCTGCAAACCAGATAAAGAGAGAGGCATTCTTACACTGTGTACGAGACCACCTAGTTATGGGAGTGATCCATCCAGTTCCAAAGGAGGAACAGGGACAGGGTTTTTACTCAAATCTGTCTGTGGTTCCCAAAAAAGAGGGAACCTTCAGACCAATTTTGGATCTAAAGATCTTACACAAATTCCTCAAAGTTCCATCATTCAAGATGGAAACTATTCGTACCATCCTACCAATGATCCAGGAGGGTCAATATATGACTACAGTGGATCTAAAGGATGCTTATCTTCACATTCCGATACACAAAGATCATCATCGGTTTCTCAGGTTTGCCTTTCTAGACAGGCATTACCAGTTTGTAGCTCTTCCCTTTGGATTAGCTACAGCCCCAAGAATCTTTACAAAGGTTCTAGGGTCGCTTCTGGCGATCCTAAGGCCGCGGGGCATAGCAGTAGCCCCTTATTTAGACGACATCCTGATACAGGCGTCAAACTTCCAAATTGCCAAGTCTCATACGGACGTAGTACTGGCATTTCTGAGGTCGCATGGGTGGAAAGTGAACGAGGAAAAGAGTTCTCTATCCCCACTCACAAGAGTTTCCTTTCTAGGGACTCTGATAGATTCTGTAGAAATAAAAATATACCTGACGGAGTCCAGGTTATCAAAGCTTCTAAATTCCTGCCGGGTTCTTCATTCCTTTCCGTGCCCTTCGGTGGCTCAGTGTATGGAAGTAATCGGCTTAATGGTAGCGGCAATGGACATAGTGCCATTTGCACGCTTACATCTCAGACCGCTGCAACTATGCATGCTCAGTCAGTGGAACGGGGATTACACAGATTTGTCCCCTCAACTGAATCTGGACCAAGAGACCAGGGATTATCTTCTTCTCTGGTAGCTATCTCGGGTCCATCTGTCCAAAGGTATGACCTTTCGCAGGCCAGATTGGACAATTGTAACAACAGATGCCAGCCTTCTAGGTTGGGGTGCAGTCTGGAATTCCCTGAAGGCTCGGGGATCGTGGACTCAGGAGGAGTCTCTCCTTCCAATAAATATTCTGGAACTAAGAGCGATATTCAATGCTCTTCAGGCTTGGCCTCAGTTAGCAACTCTGAGGTACATCAGATTTCAGTCGGACAACATCACGACTGTAGATTACATCAACCATCAAGGGGGAACAAGAAGTTCCCTAGCGATGTTAGAAGTTTCAAAAATAATTCGCTGGGCAGAGATTCACTCTTACCACCTATCAGCTATCCATATCCCAGGTGTAGAGAACTGGGAGGCGGATTTTCTAAGTCGTCAGACTTTTCATCCGGGAGAGTGGGAACTCCATCCGGAGATTTTTGCACAACTGATTCATCGTTGGGGCAAACCAGAACTGGATCTCATGGCATCTCGCCAGAACGCCAAGCTTCCGTGTTACGGATCCAGGTCCAGGGATCCCAAGGCGACACTGATAGATGCTCTAGCAGCGCCCTGGTCTTTCAACCTGGCTTATGTGTTTCCACCGTTTCCTCTGCTCCCTCGACTGATTGCCAAGATCAAGCAGGAGAGAGCATCAGTGATTCTGATAGCACCTGCGCGGCCACGCAGGACCTGGTATGCAGATCTAGTGGACATGTCATCCTTTCCACCATGGTCTCTGCCTCTGAGACAGGACCTTCTACTTCAGGGTCCTTTCAACCATCCAAATCTAATTTCTCTGAGGCTGACTGCCTGGAGATTGAACGCTTGATTTTATCAAAGCGTGGCTTCTCCGAGTCAGTTATTGATACCTTAATACAGGCACGAAAGCCTGTCACCAGGAAAATTTAACCTAGGATATGGCGTAAATATCTTTATTGGTGTGAATCCAAGGGTTACTCATGGAGTAAGGTCAGGATTCCCAGGATATTATCTTTTCTCCAAGAAGGTTTGGAAAAAGGATTGTCAGCTAGTTCCTTAAAGGGACAGATTTCTGCTCTGTCTATTCTTTTGCACAAGCGTCTGGCAGATGTTCCAGACGTTCAGGCATTTTGTCAGGCTTTAGTTAGAATCAAGCCTGTGTTTAAACCTGTTGCTCCACCATGGAGCTTAAATTTGGTTCTTAAGGTTCTTCAAGGAGTTACGTTTGAACCTCTTCATTCCATAGATATCAAACTTTTATCTTGGAAAGTTCTGTTTTTGGTAGCTATTTCCTCGGCTCGTAGAGTCTCTGAGCTATCTGCCTTATAATGTGATTCTCCTTATACGGATAAGGTAGTCCTGCGTACCAAACCTGGGTTCTTACCTAAGGTGGTATCTAACAAGAATATCAATCAAAAGATTGTTGTTCCATCCTTGTGTCCTAATCCTTCTTCGAAGAAGGAACATCTATTACACAATCTGGATGTGGTCCGTGCTTTAAAGTTTTACTTACAAGCTACTAAAGATTTTCGTCAAACATCTGCTTTGTTTGTTGTCTACTCTGGACAGAGGAGAGGTCAAAAGGCTTCGGCAACCTCTCTTTCTTTTTGGCTAAGAAGCATAATCCGCTTAGCCTATGAGACTGCTGGACAGCAGCCTCCTGAAAGGATTACAGCTCATTCCACTAGAGCTGTGGCTTTCCACTTGGGCCTTTAAAAATGAGGCTTCTGTTGAACAGATTTGCAAGGCGGCGACTTGGTCTTCGCTTCATACTTTTTCAAAATTTTACAAATTTGATACTTTTGCTTCTTCGGAGGCTATATTTGGGAGAGAGGTTTTACAGGCAGTGGTTCCTTCCATTTAAGTACCTGCCTTGTCCCTCCCTTCATCCGTGTACTTTAGCTTTGGTATTGGTATCCCACAAGTAATGGATGATCCGTGTACTGGATACACCTTACAAGAGAAAACACAATTTATGCTTACCTGATAAATTTATTTCTCTTGTGGTGTATCCAGTCCACGGCCCGCCCTGTCATTTTAAGGCAGGTAATTTTTTAATTTAAACTACAGTAACCACTGCACCCTATGGTTCCTCCTTTCTCGGCTTGTTTTCGGTCGAATGACTGGCTATGACAGTTAGGGGAGGAGCTATATTACAGCTCTGCTGTGGGTATCCTCTTGCAACTTCCTGTTGGGAATGAGAATATCCCACAAGTAATGGATGATCCGTGGACTGGATACACCACAAGAGAAATAAATTTATCAGGTAAGCATAAATTGTGTTTTTATGAATGGAGGGTACACATGGCTTCACTAAATGGGTATATGAACCCACATGGCTAGGTTTTAGACCGCTCTGGTGCGTTTATTTTAGGCTGTGAGACATCGAGTGAGATTGACGGGGCCTATTTTCGCTCCTCAGTTGCACAGTTGTTTTTTCCCAGACAAGCAGCAAGCTCCAACTCCGGTGGGCCTTTCAGAGACAGTTTGGGCCTAATCGAAGGGTTAATCCGATTTTGCAGACCCCTGAGGGCAGGTAGGCGCAACAGCTGGGCTGTGGCGAGGTGCAGGATGTGTTTTTGTTTGAATTTAACGTTTTTAACACAACGTTTTTTGGTCTTAAGGGTTAAGTATTCCTTTCCTTGTGGGGCAAACTTAGCTGACAAGTTGGGATGCATTTATCATAAAATCGTGATAATTTTATCGTTTTAAAGCAGTTTTGGAAAAATTGTATGCTTTTTTTCTCTTAAGGCGCAGTACCGTTTTTTCAGATTGTTATTTTTTCACAAAATAAAGTGTTTCAAGTCTGTTTGTGGTCATTACTAGCCTGTTTTAACATGTCTGACATTGAGGAAAGCCAATGCTCCATGTGTTTAGAAGCCATTGTGGAACCCCCACTTAAAATGTGTCCCTCATGTACTGATAGGGCCTTACATTGCAAAGAACATATTTTAGCTGATAAAAGTATGTCTCAGGATGATTCTCAGTCAGAAGAGAATCAGGTTATGCCATCTACTACTCCCGAAGTGTCACAACCTTTAAAGCCCGCCCAAGCGACGCCAAGTACTTCTAGTGCGTCTAATTCTTTCACCCTGCAAGATATGGCTGCAGTTATGTCTACTACCCTTACAGAGGTATTATCTAAACTGCCTGGTTTACAGGGTAAGCGCAGTAGGTCCGGTATTAGAGTAAATGCTGAGCCCTCTGATGCTTTATTGGCCATCTCCGATGTACCCTCACAGTGTTCTGATTTGGGGGTGGGGGAATTGCTGTCTGAGGTAGAGCTTTCTGATTCAGGAAAGATGTTCCCTCAAACAGACTCAGATATGACGGCCTTTAAGTTTAAGCTTGAACACCTCCGCTTGTTACTCAGGGAGGTTTTAGCGACTCTGGATGATTGTGACCCTATTGTAATACCACCAGAGAAATTGTGTAAAATGGATAGATATCTGGAGGTCCCTACTTACACTGATATTTTTCCGGTCCCTAATAGGATTTCGGACATTGTTACTAAGGAATGGGATAGACCAGGCATTCCGTTCTCTCCCCCTCCTACTTTTAAGAAAATGTTTCCCATATCTGACACCATTCGGGATTTGTGGCAGACGGTCCCTAAGGTGGAGGGAGCTATTTCTACCCTGGCTAAGCGTACAACTATACCTATTGAGGACAGTTGTGCTTTCAAAGATCCTATGGATAAAAAATTAGAGGGTCTTCTAAAGAAATTGTTTATTCATTAGGGTTTTCTTCTACAACCTATAGCGTGCATTGTTCCTGTAACTACTGCAGCTGCTTTTTGGTTTGAGGCTCTAGAGGAGGTTGAGACCCCATTAGATGATATTTTGGATAGAATTAAGGCTCTCAAGCTAGCTAATTCTTTTATTACAGATGCCGCTTTTCATATGGCTAAATTAGTGGCAAAAAATGCAGGTTTTGCCATTTTAGCGCGTAGAGCATTATAGCTTAAGTCCTGGTCTGCTGATGTGTCATCAAAATCTAAGCTGTTAGCTATTCCTTTCAAAGGTAAGACCCAATTCGGGCCTGAACTGAAGGAGATCATTTCCGACATTACTGGAGGTAAAGGCCATGTCCTTCCTCAGGACAAGACGAATAAAATGAGGGCCAAACAAAATAATTTTTGTTCCTTTCGAAACTTTAAAGGTGGACCCTCTACTTCCTCCTCTGCCACAAAGCAGGAGGGGAATTTTGCTCAATCTAAGTCAGTCTGGAGACCTAACCAGACCTGGAATAAAGGTAAACAAGCCAAGAAGTCCGCTGCTGCTACCAAGACAGCGTGAAGGGGCAGCCCTTGATCCGGGACCGGATCTAGTAGGGGGCAGACTTTTTCTCTTCGCTCAAGCTTGGGCAAGAGACGTTCAGGATTCCTGGGCTTTAGAAATCGTGAAATGAATAGAAATGGATACAGCACCCACTACTCACTAGTGCACGGAGAGGGCTGACCAAGCCCAAACAATCCAAGTAAAAGAAAGCAGTCTCCAGCAGTGAGCAAAGTGACTTTTATTTTTGAACACAGGTAAAAAATACAGCAACGTTTCGGGCTAACAATAAGCCCTTTCTCAAGCCTGACATAAATTAAACTAAACACCATTTAAATAGCCATATTGGCGCCAAACAATTGTGAAAAAATTGCACATATATCGCCCTCCAGTGGTGGATTTGAATATTGCATGTCAAAATACATTTTCTTGTAATTATAAAGATACAAATGTGTTACAAATCATATTACATTGTATATATTGCACAAATTCAATAACCAACTTCATAAATAAAGTGCCAAGTGATCCTATAAAATAAAAATAAAGATTAAAAAATTAGAATAATAAATATAATATTTGTGACAACTAAATTCAATGTGAATATATTAGTGAAAATCAATAAATTAAAAATATTCAAATTTATTAGAATTTAAAATTTAAAGTTAATCAAAATACTCATATCAAAATCTCTTAATTACGATATATATATATATATATATATATATATATATATATATATATATATATATATATATATATAGGAGCACAATCTATTGAATGGACTATATAAAAATAAAAAAATTGATATATATAGGAATCCTTCAACAAAGGATACCCATATTACAATAAGTCAGAAATTTAAAAACTAGTGGGTACTCAGTAAATATATAGGTAATGCCAAATGTCTATATCCAATATTGTCACTCAAATGACCTTTTTTGACTTACTAGTTAAGGCATAATCCAATATAATGCTAAATCAAAGTATATAGCAAAAGGTAAATGCAGACCCTAGGCTTATAAAAGCAGTAACCTATTAATCTTACTCAATATTAAATTACAATTCTTAGATTTTAAATGTTGTCCAATTACACTCCCTATTGAGGCCTTTTGGCCATAAGGTGTTAAGCTCATTGATCCAAAAGGCTTCCCTTTTATTCAATAAGGCCTCTCTATCGCCCCCTCTCCTGGGCATGTGTATATGTTCCAAAATCTGGAAACGTAATTGACTGATACTATGTCCTGCTTGTAAAAAATGCGCAGACACTGGAGCATCCTTGCCACATCTAATATTTGACTTGTGCTCAGATATCCTCTCACATGCCTCTCTTGTCGATTGTCCAATGTATACCAATGAACATGGACACTTAATGGCATAGATGATAAACTCTGTTCTACAAGTCAAATATTCTTTAATTCGGTATTTTCTACCTGTATAGGGATGAAAAAATTCTCCTCCCTTAATCAAAGAATTACAATTTATACAGGAAAGGCAAGGATAGCAACCTGTGCGCCGCTTACCAGTAAGTTTTCTGATGATATTTATGGCTACCAACATCTGCTCTAACTAGTTGATCTTTAGTATTTGGACTCCTTTTATAAGCTGGCATTGGTGGTTCATGGAATGCATTAATGTCAGGATGGCATTTCTGTAGAATATGCCAATACTTTCGTATAATTCTGTTCACCTGACTACTCCTAGTGCTATATTGTGTGACAAATAATAACCTATTAGTCTTGACTTTATTCCTATTCCTCTTATTTCCAATGGGTTCAGACTTTCCAATTCTTGAAATATATATATCGTAATTAAGAGATTTTGATATGAGTATTTTGATTAACTTTAAATTTTAAATTCTAATAAATTTGAATATTTTTAATTTATTGATTTTCACTAATATATTCACATTGAATTTAGTTGTCACAAATAATATATTTATTATTCTAATTTTTTAATCTTTATTTTTATTTTATAGGATCACTTGGCAATTTATTTATGAAGTTGGTTATTGAATTTGTGCAATATATACAATGTAATATGATTTGTAACACATTTGTATCTTTATAATTACAAGAAAATGTATTTTGACATGCAATATTCAAATCCACCACTGGAGGGCGATATATGTGCAATTTTTTCACAATTGTTTGGCGCCAATATGGCTATTTAAATGGTGTTTAGTTTAATTTATGTCAGGCTTGAGAAAGGGCTTATTGTTAGCCCGAAACGTTGCTGTATTTTTGACCTGGGTTTAAAAATAAAAGTCACTTTGCTCACTGCTGGAGACTGCTTTCTTTTACTTTAGAAATCGTGACCCAGGGGTATCGTCTAGAATTCAAAGATTCTCTCCCAAGGGGGAGATTTCATCTTTCACGTTTGTCTGTAAACCAGACAAAAAGAGAGGCGTTCTTACGCTGTGTAGAAGACCTATATACCATGGTTGTAATCTGCCCAGTTCCAAAAGTAGAACAGGGGCAGGGGTTTTATTCCAATCTGTTCGTGGTTCCCAAAAAAGAGGGAACCTTCAGACCGATTTTAGATCTCAAAACTCTAAACAAATTTCTCAGAATCCCTTCCTCAAGATGGAGACCATTCGGACAATTTTACCAATGATCCAGGAGGGTCAATATATGACCACCGTGGATTTGAAGGATGCGCATCTTCACATTCCTATCCACGAAGATCATCACCAGTTCCTCAGGTTCACCTTCCTGGACAAACATTACCAGTTTGTGGCCCTTCCTTTCGGGTTGGCCACAGATCCCAGAATTTTCACAAAGGTGCTAGGGTCCCTTCTGGCGGTTCTAAGGCCGCAGGGCATAGCAGTGGCGCCCTATCTGGACGATATTTTGATTCAGGCGTCAACTTACCATCTAGCCAAATATCACACGGACATCGTGTTGGCTTTTCTAAGATGGAAGGTGAACATAAAAAAGAGTTCACTTGTTCCTCTAACAGGAGTTCCATTCCTAGGAACTCTGATAGACTCGGTAGACATGAAATTTTTTCTGACGGAGGTCAGAAAATCAAAGATCTTAACCACTTGCCGAGCACTTCATTCCATTCCTCGGACGTCAGTGGCTCAGTGTATGGAGGTAATTGGACTAATGGTAGCGGCAATGGACATAGTTCTGTTTGCTCGCTTGCATCTCAGACCACTGCAACTATGCATGCTCAGACAGTGGAATTGGGATTATGCTGTTTTATCTCCACGAATAAATCTGGATCTAGAGACCAGAGACTCTCTTCTTTGGTGGTTGTCACAGGGATTGTGTTTCCGCATGGATCATAGTGACGACGGACGCCAGCCTCTTGGGCTGGGGTGCAGTCTGGAATTCCCTGAAGACTCAGGAGGTGGCCCTACTTCCAATAAATATTCTAGAACTGAGAGCGATATTCAACGTGCTTCAGGCGTGGCTTCAGCTGGCTTCGGCCAAATTCATAAGATTCCAGTCGGACAATATCACGACTGTAGCATATATCAATCATCAAGGGGAACAAAGAGTTCTCTAGCAATGATAGAGGTTTCCAAAATAATTTGATGGGCAGAGACTCACTCTTGCCATCTATCAGCAATCTATATCCCAGGAGTGGAGAACTGGGAAGCGGATTTTCTAAGTCGTCAGACTTTTCATCCGGGGGAGTGGGAGCTCCATCCGGAGGTGTTTGCACAATTGATTCATCAATGGGGCACACCTGAATTGAATCTGATGGCATTTCATCAGAATGCCAAACTGCCTTGTTACGGGTCCAGATCAAGGGATCATCAAGCAGTACTGATAGATGCTCTAGCAGTACCGTGGTCGTTCAACCTGGCTTAAGTGTTTCCTCCTTTTCCTCTCCTTCTTCGTCTGATTGCCAGAATCAAACAGGAGAGGGCTTCGGTAATCTTGATAGCGCCTGCGTGGCCACGCAGGACTTGGTATGCAGATCTGGTGGAAATGTCATCTCTGCCACCATGGAAACTGCCACTGAGACAGGACCTTCTCATTCAGGGTCCGTTCCAACATCCAAATCTAGTTTCTCTGCGGCTGACTGCCTGGAGATTGAACGCTTGATTTTATCTAAGCCGGGATTCTCTGAGTCGGTCATTGATACCTTGATTCAGACTCGAAAGCCTGTCACTAGGAAAATTTATCATAAGATATGGCGTAAATATCTTTATTGGTGCGAATCCAAAGGCTACTCATGGAGTAAGATCAGGATTCCTAGGATTTTGTCCTTTCTCCAAGAAGTATTGGAGAAGGGACTATCAGCTAGTTCCTTAAAGGGACAGATTTCTGCTTTGTCAATCTTACTGCACAAGCGTCTGGCAGATGTCCCAGACGTTCAGTCGTTTTGTCAGGCTTTGATTAGAATTAAGCCTGTGTTTAAACCTGTTGCTCTGCCATGGAGTTTGAATTTAGTTTTAAATGTTCTTCAAGGGGTTCCGTTTGAACCCATGCATTCCATAGATATTAAGCTTCTATCTTGGAAAGTTCTTTTAGTAGCTATCTCTTCTGCTCGAAGAGTTTCTGAGCTATCTGCGTTACAATGCGACTCGCCTTATCTTATATTCTATTCTGATAGGGTGGTTTAGCGTACTAAACCTGGATTCTTTCCTAAGGTTGTTTCAAATAAGAATATTAATCAGGAAATTGTTGTTCGTTCTCTGTGTCCTAACCCTCCTTCTAAGAAGGAGCGTCTGTTACATAATTTGGACGTGGTTCGTGCCTTGAAGTTTAACTTGCAAGCGACCAAGGATTTCCGTCAAACATCTTCTCTGTTTGTTGTCTATTCTGGAAAACGTAGAGGTCAAAAAGCTACGGCTACCTCTCTTTCTTTTTGGCTGAAAAGCATCATCCGTTTGGCATACGAGACTGCTAGACAGCAGCCTCCTGAAAAAAATACAGCTCATTCTACTAGAGCGGTGGCTTCCACATGGGCTTTTAAAAACGATGCTTCTGTTGAACAGATTTGTAAGGCTGCAACTTGTTCTTCCCTTCATACCTTTTCCAAATTTGATGCTTTTGCTTCTTCGGAGGCTATTTTTGGGAGAAAAGTTCTTCAAGCAGTGGTGCCTTCTGTTTAGGTATCTGTCTTGTCCCTCCCGTTCATCTGTGTCCTGTAGCTTTGGTATTGTATCCCACAAGTAAAGGATGAATCCGTGGACTCATTGTATCTTATAGAAGAAAAGGAAATTTATGCTTACCTGATAAATTGATTTCTTCTATGATACGACAAGTCCACGGCCCGCCCTGTCAATTTAAGACAGATTATATTTTTTGGTTTAAAACTTCAGTCTTCTCTGCACCTTTTAGTTTCTCCTTTTTCTTCCTATACCTTCGGTCGAATGACTGGGGGGTGGAGTCAAGGGAGGAGCTATATAGACAGCTCTGCTGTGGTGCTCTTTGCCACTTCCTGTTAGCAGGAGGATAATATCCCACAAGTAAAGGATGAGTCCGTGGACTCGTCGTATCATATTAGAAATCAATTTATCAGGTAAGCATAAATTTCCTTTTCTTCAAAGACATGGTTGGAGGATCAATTTACCAAAAAGTTCCTTGATTCCTCAGACAAGGGTGACCTTTTTAGGATTCCAAATAGTTTCAGTATCCATGACTTTGTCAGACAAAAGACGTCTGAAATTGATTTCAGGTTGTCGGAACCTTCGGTTTCAATCATTCCCTTCAGTAGCTATGTGCATGGAGGTTTTAGGTCTCATGACTGCAGCATCGAATGCGATCCCCTTTGCTCGTTTTCACATGAGACCTCTTCAGCTTTGTATGCTGAGTCAATGGTGCAGGGATTATAGAAATATATCACAATTAATATCCTTAAATCCCAATGTTCGACTTGGTGGTTAGATCACGATCGTTTAGTTCAAGGGGCCTCTGTTGTTTGTCCAGCCTGGACTGTGATCACAACAGATGCAAGTCTTTCAGGTTGGGGAGCTGTCTGGGGATCTCTGACAGCGCAGGGGGTTTGGAAATCTCAAGAGGCGAGATTGCCAATCAATATTTTGGAAATCCGTGCGATTCTCAGAGCTCTTCAGTTTTGGCCTCTTCTGAAGAGAGAACAGTTTATTTGTTTTCAGACAGACAATGTCACCATTGTGGCGTATGTCAATCATCAAGGTGGGACTCACAGTCCTCAAGCTATGAAAGAAGTATCTCGGATACTTGCATGGGCGGAATCCAGCTCCTTTCTAATTTCTGCGGTCCATATCCCAGGTATATACAATTGAATTATCTCAGTCGCCAGACTTTACATCCGGGAGAGTGGTCTCTTCACCAAGATGTGTTTTCTGATTGTTCAGATGTGGGGGCTTCCAGAAATAGATCTGATGGCTTCTTATCTAAACAGGAAACTTCCCAGGAATCTGTCCAGGTCCAGGGATCCTCAGGCGGAAGCAGTGGATGCGTTGACACTTCCTTGGAGTTATCAACCTGCTTATATCTTTCCACCTCTAGTTCTTCTTCCAAGAGTGATTTCCAAAATCATAATGGAGCGTTCATTTGTACTGCTGGTGGCTCCAGCATGGCCACACAGGTTTTGGTATGCGGATCTTGTTCGGATGTCCAGTTGCCAACCTTGGCCACTTCCGTTAAGGCAAGACCTATCTCAAGGCCCATTTTTCCATCAGGATCTCAAATCATTAAATTTGAAGGTATGGAGATTGAACGCTTAGTGCTTAGTCATAGAGGTTTCTCTTACTCAGTGATTAATACTATGTTGCAGGCTCGTAAATCTGTGTCTAGAAAGATTTATTACAGAGTTTGGAAGACTTACATTTCATGGTGTTCTTCTCATAAATTCTCTTGGCATTCTTTTAGAATTCCTAGAATTTTACAGTTTCTTCAGGATGGTTTAGATAAGGGTTTGTCTGCAAGTTCTTTGAAAGGACAAATCTCTGCTCTTTCTGTTCTGTTCCACAAAAAAATTGCTAATCTTCCTGATATTCATTGTTTTGTTCAGGCTTTGGTTCGTATCTAGCCTGTCATTAAGTCAATCTCTCCTCTTTGGAGTCTTAATTTTGTTTTGAGGGCTTTACAGGCTCCTCCGTTTGAGCCTATGCATTCTATGGACATTAAATTACTTTCTTGGAAAGTATTGTTCCTTTTGGCCATCTCTTCTGCTAGAAGAGTTTCTGAATTATCTGCTCTTTCTTGTGAGTCTCCTTTTCTGATTTTTTTATCAGGATAAGGCGGTTTTGCGGACTTCATTTAAATTTTTACCTAAAGTTGTGAATTCCAACAATATTAGTAGAGAAATTGTTGTCCCTTCATTGTGTCCTAATCCTAAGAATTCTCTGGAGTGATCTTTACATTCTTTGGATGTGGTTAGAGCTTTGAAATATTATGTTGAAGCTACTAAAGATTTCAGAAAGACTTCTAGTCTATTTGTTATCTTTTCTGGTTCTTGGAAAAGTCAGAAGGCTTCTGCCATTTCTTTGGCATCTTGGTTAAAGCTTTTGATTCATCATGCTTATTTGGGATTTCACAGGATTACCGCTCATTCTACTAGGTCAGTTTCTACTTCCTGGGCTTTTAAGAATGAAGCTTCTGTTGATTAGATTTGCAAAGCAGCAACTTGGTCTTCTTTTCATACTTTTACTAAATTCTACCATTTTGATGTTTTCTCTTCTTCAGAAGCAGTTTTTGGTAGAAAAGTACTTCAGGCAGCTGTTTCAGTTTGATTCTTCTGCTTATAATTTCAGTTTTTTTCATTATAAAGATTAAAACTTTTGATTTGGGTTGTGGATTAATTTTTCAGCAGAATTGGCTGTCTTTATTTTTATCCCTCCCTCTCTAGTGACTCTTGCGTGGAGTTCCACATCTTGGGTATTTGCTATCCCATACGTCACTAGCTCATGGACTCTTGCTAATTACATGAAAGAAAACATAATTTATGTAAGAATTTACCTGATAAATTCATTTCTTTCATATTAGCAAGAGTCCATGAGGCCCACCCTTTTTATTGTGGTTATGATTTTTTTGTATAAAGCACAATTATTCCAATTCCTTGTTGAGGCTTTTGCTCCTTTCTTATCACCCCACTTCTTGGCTATTCGTTAAACTGAATTGTGGGTGTGTTGGGGGGTGTATTTATAGGCATTTTGAGGTTTGGGAAACTTTGCCCCTCCTGGTAGGAATTTATATCCTATACGTAACTAGCTCATGGACTCTTGCCAATATGAAAGAAATTAATTTATTAGGTAAATTCTTACATAAATTATGTTTTTGCTTTATATGTTGTTTTTTCTCTTACATTTTGCAAGATGTCTCAATCTGATCCTGTCTCAGAAACCACTGTTGGAATCCTGCTGCCTGATAACAGTTCTACCAAAGCTAAGCTAAGTGAATATCACTTTAATTAAAGAACGTATAAACCCAAAGAATGAGGACACCACAGTACTGAGCTTGAGAAAGGCTGTGTAACAGCCGAAACGCGTTGCTTTGAACTGTGTCCTATCTGGGCTTCCGTAGCCTGAAGTCTCCGACGGCGTGACAACTAAACTTTGGAGGCTTGAGTATACTGCTGGAGACCTTTCCTTGTTTGGCCGTGAGACGCCGGTGAAACGCTTGTTGAGAGAAGCACTTGATCAGAAGTGGCACTTGGGACTATACATCGATATCTGGTGTAAGTAAAAGTGTGCACCTTTTCATCTATACTTGCATATTGTTTTAAAGGATTTGTATATCCTTCTCGCCCTAATACCCAGCTTCCTGTTGCTCTTCCTGTTGCACTCCTGCTATTTTCTGCGACTAACACACTGCTTGATGAAAATTTACTAAAAGCCTGCCTGACGAGGTCTGACTTGCTTAACAAAGACTTTACCAGCTATAACAGACTTTCAAGCTGTTACAAGAGACTGCACTATTGTGATATTCATTTGAAGCTACATGGTATTGTTCTAGATCAATTGTGTTTTTATTAACTGTGCTCTATATTAACTGTGTTTGTTATTGATTCTTATTGACTGTGTATTTTATTTATTTATTATTTTTTGCAATGCATTGCTCAATTGTATGATTTTTGTGTTAAGTTTTTTTAATATTAAAACTTATTTAAAACTTAATTTTAAAATATATATTACCTCTATTTTTATTTCTTTCATGTAATTAGCAAGAGTCCATGAGCTAGTGACGTATGGGATATACATTCCTACCAGGAGGGGCAAAGTTTCCCAAACCTTAAAATGCCTATAAATACACCCCTCACCACACCCACAATTCAGTTTTACAAACTTTGCCTCCTATGGAGGTGGTGAAGTAAGTTTGTGCTAGATTCTACGTTGATATGCGCTCCGCAGCAAGTTGGAGCCCGGTTTTCCTCTCAGCGTGCAGTGAATGTCAGAGGGATGTGAGGAGAGTATTGCCTATTTGAATGCAGTGATCTCCTTCTACGCGGTCTATTTCATAGGTTCTCTGTTATCGGTCGTAGAGATTCATCTCTTACCTCCCTTTTCAGATCGACGATATACTCTTATTTATATACCATTACCTCTGCTGATTCTCGTTTCAGTACTGGTTTGGCTTTCTACAAACATGTAGATGAGTGTCCTGGGGTAAGTAAATCTTATTTTCTGTGACACTCTAAGCTATGGTTGGGCACTTTGTTTATAAAGTTCTAAATATATGTATTCAAACATTTATTTGCCTTGACTCAGGATGTTCAACATTCCTTATTTTCAGACAGTCAGTTTCATATTTGGGATAATGCATTTGAATCAATCATTTTTTTCTTACCTTAAAAAATTTGACTTTTTTTCCCTGTGGGCTGTTAGGCTCGCAGGGGCTGAAAATGCTTCATTTTATTGCGTCATTCTTGGCGCGGACTTTTTTGGCGCAAAAAATCTTTTCTGTTTCCGGCGTCATACGTGTCGCCGGAAGTTGCGTCATTTTTGACGTCCTTTTGCGCCAAAAATGTCGGCGTTCCGGATGTGGCGTCATTTTTGGCGCCAAAAGCATTTAGGCGCCAAATAATGTGGGCGTCTTGTTTGGCGCTAAAAAAATATGGGCGTCGCTTTTGTCTCCACATTATTTAAGTCTCATTATTTATTGCTTCTGGTTGCTAGAAGCTTGTTCACTGGCATTTTTTTCCCATTCCTGAAACTGTCATTTAAGGAATTTGATCAATTTTGCTTTATATGTTGTTTTTTCTATTACATATTGCAAGATGTTCCACGTTGCAACTGAGTCAGAAGATACTTCAGGAAAATCACTGCCCGGTGCTGGAGCTACCAAGCTAAGTGTATCTGCTATAAATTTTTGGTATCTGTTTCTCGAGCTGTTGTTTGTATTGCATGTCATGACAAACTTATTAATGCAGATAAAATTTCCTTTAGTACTGTTACATTACCTGTTGCTGTTCCGTCAACATCTAATTTTCAGAGTATTCCTGATAAACATAAGAGATTTTATTTTTTAAATCCATTTAGAAGGCTATGTCTGTTATTTCTCCTTCTAGTTTACATAAAAGTCTTTTAAAACTTCTCTTTTTTCAGATGAGTTTTTAAATGAACATCATCATTCTGATACTGATAATGGTTCTTCTGGTTCAGAGGTTTCTGTCTCAGAGGTTGATGCTGATAAATCTTTGTATTTGTTCAAGATGGAATTTATTCGTTCTTTATTTAAAGAAGTATTAATTGCTTTAGAAATAGAGGATTCTGGTCCTCTTGATACTAAATCTAAACGTTTAAATAAGGTTTTTAAATCTCCTGTAGTTATTCCAGAAGTGTTTAATCTCCCTGATGCTATTTCTGAAGTAATTTCCAGGGAATGGAACAATTTGGGTAATTCTTTTACTCCTTCTAAACGTTTAAGCAATTATATCCTGTGCCATCTGACAGATTAGAGTTTTTCAAAATCCCTAAGGTTATGGGGCTGTCTCTACTCTTGCTAAATGTACTACTATTCCTACGGCAGATAGTACTTCATTTAAGGATCCTTTAGATAGGAAAATTGAATCCTTTCTAAGAAAAGCTTACTTATGTTCAGGTAATCTTCTTAGACCTGCTATATTTTTAGCGGATGTTGCTGCAGCTTCAACTTTTTGGTTAGAAGTTTTAGCGCAACAAGTAACAGATCATAATTTTATAGCATTATTATTATAGCATTATTATTATTCTATAACATGCTAATAATTTTATTGGTGATACCATCTTTTGATATCATTAGAGTTGATGTCCGGTATATGTCTCTAGCTATTTTAGCTAGAAAAGCTTTATGGATTAAACTTGGAATGCTGATATATCTTCTAAGTCAACTTTGCTTTCCCTTTCTTTCCAGGGTAATAAATTATTATTTCAACTGTTTCTGGAAGGAAGGGAACTTTTTTACCAGAGGATAAAAAATCCAAGGTAAATTTAGGTTTAATAATCATTTTTCGTTCTTTTCCTCACAACAAGGAACAAAAGCCTGATCCTTCATCCTCAGGAGCGGTATCAGTTTGGAAACTATTTCCAGTTTGGAATATATCCAAGCCTTATAGAAACCTATAGCCAGCTCCTAAGTACCCATGAAGGTGCGGCCCTTATTCCAGTTCAGCTGGTATGGGGCAGATTACGTTTTCTTCAAAGAAATTTGGATCAATTCCGTTCTCAATCTCTGGTTTCAGAACATTGTTTCAGAAAGGTACAGAATTGGCTTCAAGTTAAGGCCTCCTGCTAAGAGATTTTTTTCTTTCCCGTGTCCCAGTTAACACAGCAAAGGCTCAGCATTTCTGAAATGTGTTTCAGATCTAGAGTTGGCTGGAGTAATTATGTCAGTTCCAGTTCTGGAACAGGGGCTGGGGTTTTATTTTATCTCTTCATTGTACCAAAGAAGGTCAATTCCTTCAGACCAGTTCCAGATCTATCAATATTGAATCGTTATGTAAGGATACCAACATTCAAGATGGTTACTGTAGGACTATCCTGCCTTTTGTTTAGCAAGGGCATTATATGTCTACAATAGATTTACAGGATGTGTATCTGCATATTCAGATTCATCCAGATCACTTTTAGTGTCTGAGATTCTCTTTTTAGACAAGCATTACCAGTTTTGTGGCTCTACCGTTTGGCCTAGCCTCAGTTCCAAGAATTTTTTTCAAAGGTTCTCGGTGCCCTTCTTTCTGTAATCAGAGAACAGGGTTTTGGTATTTCCTTATTTGGACGATATCTTGGTACTTGCTCAGTCTTCTCATTTTCGAAGAATCTCATACGAATCGACTTGTGTGGTTTCTTCAAGTTCATGGTTGGAGGATCAATTTAACAATCAGTTCATTGATTCCTCAGACAAGGGTAACCTTTTTAGGTTTCTAGATAGATTCAGTGTCTATGACTCTGTCCTTGTCAGACAAGAGAAGTTTAACATTGATATCAACTTGTCAAAACCTTCAGTCACAATCATTCCCTTTGGTAGCCTTATGCATGGAAATTTTAGGTCTTAGGACTGCCGCATCAGATGCAATCTCCTTTGCTTGTTTTCACATGCGACCTCTTCAGCTCTGTATGCTGAACCAATGGTGCAGGGATTACTCAAAGATATCTCAATTAATATCTTTAAACCGATTATACGACACTCTCTGACATGGTGGACAGATCACCATCGTTTAGTTCAGGGGGCTTCTTTTTTCTTCCGACCTGGACTATAATCTCAACAGATGCAAGTCTTACAGGTTGGGGAGCTGTGTGGGGGTATCTGACGGCACAAGGGGTTTGGGAATCTCAGGAGGTGAGATTTCCGATCAATATTTTGGAACTCTGTGCAATTTTCAGAGCTCTTCAGTCTTGGCCTTTTCTGAAGAGAGAGTTGTTCATTTGTTTTCAGATAGACAATGTCACAACTGTGGCATACATCAATCATCAAGGAGGGACTCACAGTCCTCTGGCTATGAAAGAAGTATCTCGAATTTTGGTTTGGGCGGAATCCAGCTCCTGTGTAATCTCTGTGGTTCATATCCCAGGTATGGACAATTGGAAAGCGGATTATCTCAGTCGCCAAACGTTGCACCTGGGCGAATGGTCTTCACCCAGAGGTATTTCCTCAGATTGTTCAAATGTGGCTTCTCATCTAAACAAGAAACTTACCTGGTATCTGTCCGGATCCCGGGATCCTCGGGCGGAGGCAGTGGATGCATTATCTCTTCCTTACAAGTGTCATCCTGCCTATATCTTTCCGCCTCTAGTTCTTCTTCCAAGGGTATTCTCCAATATTCTAAAGGAATGCTCATTTGTCCTGCTGGTAGCTCCAGCATGGCCTCACAGGTTTTGGTATGCGGATCTTGTCCGGATGGCCTCTTGCCAGCTGTGGACTCTTCCGTTAAGACCAGTCTTTCTGTCTCAAGGTTCTTTTTTCCATCAGGATCTCAAAACCTTAATTTTAAGGTATGGAGTTTGAACGTTTGATTCTTGGTCAAAGAGGTTTCTCTGACTCTGTGATTGATACTATGTGACAGGCTCGTAAATCTGTATCTAGAGAGATATATTATAGAGTCTGGAAGACTTATTTTTCTTCAGGATGGTTTAGATAAAGGTTTGTCCGCAAGTTCCTTGAAAGACAAATCTCTGCTCTTTCTGTTCTTTTTCACAGAATGATTGCTAATCTTCCTGATATTCATTGTTTTGTACAACCTTTGATTCGTATAAAACCTGTCATTAAGTCAATTTCTCCTCCTTGGAATTTGAATTTGGTTCTGGGGGCTCTTCAAGCTCCTCCGTTTGAACCTATGCATTCATTGGACATTAAATTACTTTCATGGAAAGTTTTTTGTTCCTTTTGGCAATCTCTTCTGCCAGAAGAGTTTCTGAATTTTCTGCTCTTTCTTGTGAGTCTCCTTTTCTGATTTTTCATCAGGATAAGGTGGTGTTGCAAACTTCTTTTGAGTTTTTACCTAAAGTTGTGAATTCCAACAACATTAGTAGAGAAATTGTGGTTCCTTCATTATGCCCTAATCCTAAGAATTCTAAGGAGAAATCGTTGCATTCTTTGGATGTTGTTAGAGCTTTGAAATATTATGTTGAAGCTACTAAGTCTTTCCGAAAGACTTCTAGTTTATTTGTTATCTTTTCCGGTTCTAGAAAAGGCCAGAAAGCTTCTGCCATTTCTTTGGCATCTTGGTTGAAATCTTTAATTCATCTTGCCTATGTTGAGTCGGGTAAAACTCCGCCTCAGAGGATTACTGCTCATTCTACTAGGTCAGTTTCTACTTCCTGGGCATTTAGGAATGAAGCTTCGATTGATCAGGTTTGCAAAGCAGCAACTTGGTCCTCTTTGCATACTTTTACTAAATTCTACCATTTTGATGTATTTTCTTCTTCTGAAGCAGTTTTTGGTAGAAAAGTACTTCAGGCAGCGGTTTCAGTTTGAATCTTCTGCTTATGTTTTTCATTAAACTTTATTTTGGGTGTGGATTATTTTCAGCAGGAATTGGCTGTCTTTATTTTATCCCTCCCTCTCTAGTGACTCTTGTGTGGAAAGATCCACATCTTGGGTAATCATTATCCCATACGTCACTAGCTCATGGACTCTTGCTAATTACATGAAAGAAAACATAATTTATGTAAGAACTTACCTGATAAATTCATTTCTTTCATATTAGCAAGAGTCCATGAGGCCCGCCCTTTTTTTGTGGTGGTTATGATTTTTGTATAAAGCACAATTATTCCAATTCCTTATTTTTTATGCTTTCGCACTTTCTTATCACCCCACTTCTTGGCTATTCGTTAAACTGAATTGTGGGTGTGGTGAGGGGTGTATTTATAGGCATTTTAAGGTTTGGGAAACTTTGCCCCTCCTGGTAGGAATGTATATCCCATACGTCACTAGCTCATGGACTCTTGCTAATATGAAAGAAATGAATTTATCAGGTAAGTTCTTACATAAATTATGTTTTTAAGATACTGTACACATTAGGCTATCTGTGTCAGATAGCGCAGCTGTGGCCAATTACCTGTCTGCAGTTTTACTACAGACAGTGTAGTTAACCTGTTCCAATTCTTGGATGCTCCACATAGAGAAATTCTATGGTATTTTTTTTTTTGTCCAAGATCCCCAAGTCACCACCTTTGTCCAGGAGATGCCTCAACTCTTTGATAAAGGTGGGTAGGGTCGCTGCTCAATAAATCATCATTTTCAGTATTATTCAATTGTCTATAGGACTCAAAAACATAGTCCCCCCCCTTATCCGCATTGCGTATTACAATTTCATTGTTTCCTTCAAGTTCTTTCAAAGCACATTTTTCTTTTTTGGAAAGGTTAGAGGGAGTAGTCATACCTTCTTCCTTAAGTTTAGTGAGGTCCCTTTCAACTCTATTAAAAAATTGTTCTAAAGTGGGACCCTACTATGAATGGGATAGAATTGAGACGGTGTCTTAAAACTCTTAATCCTATTAGTTCCTTCCATCAGACTGGTCTCAACCCTACCTTCTTGTTCTAATTGCTCCAAAGAGAGTAAATCACAGCATTCATCAAATGGTAAATTAACCCCTATTTCATGTCTGATAGACAAAACATCAGTCAAACCCATGTTATTTTGAAAATGTTTACGTAGGGTTACACTTCTAATTAGTCTATTAACATCAATTAATGTGTTAAATCAAATTCAGAAGTCGGTGCAAAACTTAAACCATAAGATAACACTTTAATCTGTTCCCTAGTTAATTTGTGTTTAGAGAGATTTATCTCATTGCCGGTTTGTACTTGGATTGGGACTGGTTCCTGTTCCCCCTCAATTGATATCGTTCCTGAGTATTCTTGTGTATCTGTCCCTGCCCTCCCCCTCCTGTGTCTATCCTGTCTATGGGAAAAACCTGCTCCAATGTAGTGGAGTCACCTGAAACCCTAGGGTTAAGTGAGATCTGAGAGGAATGGGAGGACTGGACAGTATTACTCGGTACATATCTTGAATGCTGTTGTGGGGAACCAACTGGATTTCCGGGCATACTAGGGTCCTTAGGTCTAACTACTTGTTCAATAGCAACTACAGTCTCCAGTGTCTTATTTTTAAGAATACCCGGAGGCTTGTTTACAAGTTCCTCCCCACTAGAGGAAAGTCCCTCATCGGACTGTGACCCCTCCCCATCTGAGAAAGAAACTTTTCTGTTTTTCTTTTTTCTCTGTCTACGTCTGCGTGCTTTTTTATTATTAGAAAATGATCTATTAATTTGTCTCAATTTTCTATTCCAAACGTATACAGTAATATAGTATTGCTGTTGTAATCAGCCTTGTCTCGCAAATATTTGGAATGTTTGGTATCAATTACATTCTGTCTAGATTCTGCTATAGTTCTCTGAAGTAAAGTATCAAAGTTTGAAAAATCTTTATCCTCTCTGCGTGTATTCAATTCTAATTGTAACTCATCAATCTCTAATCTAAGAGCTTTTAACTGTGAGATTTTGTATTGTAGTAACAACTGCATAAGGCGAATAGAGCAATCGGCAAGTACTGAGTTCCAAGAGTCAATAAAAGCTTTGTCTGTAACATCAAATGTCGGATATTTATTCATCCTTAAACCTCTCGGTTCCATTTGTAACTCAATGTATTTTTCAAAAGTCCAAATGTCCTATTGCAGCCTCAGCTCTTTTATCAAAAGATTTTCCATGCAGTCAAATAATGCAGGCAAACAGAAATTAGTTTTAGCCTCAGAAAAGATTGTATCCATATCAGTGGAAACATGATCCCTGGCTGTTGCAGGCAGGAGTGAAAAATATTGTACTGTTTGATCCATGGTTCTGTATTAGTGCGGGACTGACTTAGCAATAGCAATGCAGCATAAAAGGGTTGCCAGAAACCCAATACAGATACACAGTCACGGAGGTAGCTGCACAGCTATATATATTTAACAGATAATGTAAAACAATGTTCAAACGCCACTATGTTCAGTGTGGCATAATGTCGGCTTATTAACTCAAAGATTAATTCCCAGCAGGAGAATTCTTATCCCCATAAGCCAATGTATACTGCTCACCTAACGATTTCAAGGCTGTGTTTGCAGGTAACCCGGTTCTAACAGAGTCTACTCACGGACCCACGATATTCAAAACTTCACATTCCATCTAGAGTACTATGCCCGCTACACCTTTCGCCAACGTCAGTCTTCTTCCGGATACGTCACCACTATCGCGGCTGAGCAATCGCATGTTCAGTATAGCCAATGAGAATAAACCGCCAGTCCCGGTACACGAACCAATCTTCTGGCTGTAAGCGATACTTTACTAGAAAAAGGAGCAATCAGTCCGTGTACAAGATAAAACAAGATGAAATTGAAGGGACTACCTAATGGTAAAATTGAATCAGGGATGTTCCGCAAGCCTATTTCAGGTAATACATTGAGTGCTAAAATTTGTCATCCAACACATGTACCCCATGCTGTGGCAAAGGGGCAATTAATTCGAACAAAAAGAAATAGTACGGATAAGCACCAATATGAAAAGGAAGCTGATGAACTTAGTAGTAGACTTATGGAAAGAGGCTATAAACAATCTGTACTTTCTAAAGCGAGACAGGAAGTGGAGAAATTGGATAGGAATTCCTTGTTGAAAGACGAGGACACTACAATGAATAAATCTTTTGATGGTGTAACCTTTATTACCAACTACAGCGCACAATGTAACAAGGTGTAATATAGTACGTAAACACTTTAAAGTACTGGTTGCTGATGACCTTTTGGTCCCTAGTTGAAAAGATGCTTGAAATAAATATTAGTGCTGGAGGAGTCAGTGGAACCTATAATCTTCCTATTTTGGCTTAAACATAATCAGGGATCCTTACATTACAATGCTGCGTATTGAGGCCTTCTCTGCATTTTTTTTTAGATCCCAACCTGTACAGTATACACGGAGGACTTGCATACTCTATTACTGTCTGGTTGTATAAATTCCTGAAAGGGAGGAAGAACCTTTATTCTAACCAACATATCCTAAAGGGCAAGGTGAAGGAACAAAGTCAAAGACCAAGAAACATAATGTAAATTGTTGATCTCCTGCAACGGGTGGCACACAAGTTAGATGAACATTTTGTTTCCCTCGTAGGAACACTAAAGGGCGAGCATGGTGGCAAACATGAGGAGAGTGCGACTGATATTTTCACACAGGCCCTGTCAGGCTCATGTGATGAGAGGGAGCAAGTTGGACCCTCCGCCGCTGATCCGGAGGTGCACGTTAGTATGGAGGGGCGAGATGCCAGCGAGATAATCCCATGCATCGTAAAGACATGCTCCGAACACTTTGTGATGGCGGCGGCACTCTCTATCTATAAGGCAGACACAGAGGACCTAACCTTTTGCTCTCTTGCGACGCAGCCGGTCGCTGGAGGACATCAGGCACAAGCTGGTTCTAAGGTACAGCCTTTCAGCATCGCACTACCAACTACAGCTCCCGCTTCACACACATCTTGCTCAGCTCTCCAGAGCGACGGAGATTCTTACAGGGATACCAACCTAGTTTTACACCTTGGGAACGCTATGTTACTGCTTATACCCACCTATATCCCAGATTTACCAAATCTCTGCAGCTCCTCAATATCGCAGCTTCCTCCAGAGCGGTTCCCTCTGCCTGTAGGTATAGGCTAAAGAACGGGACATGACTGTACACCCTGAAGGATTCAGTTGTCTGACACGCAGCAAGTCTGGCGTGTTAGCACTCGAACTTTGAGGTCATCCCAGCACTTGGACTTTATTGCAAAAGTTTGGACTTATCTTGTAAGGATACTAAGCCGAGGACTCCTTCATGAGTGTGTTTCAGGTTAATAGTAATACTCAACTTATTATGCCAGTTAATAACATAATTCATACACTTGTTTTTCGATGTTCATTGCATGATTAATTAATGATATTTTTATTTAGTTAAGTTAACCCATTTTTAGCAAGGGTGGTTGAAATGATGACTATTTGTGAATATAACTGCAACCAGCTGAATGTTTGAGCCACACATTGTTGTTGAAAATACCCTTTGCTTTGTATCTTCAGTTTGGCTATAGGCAAAGTTTTTATTATATAATTTTTAGTCGAGTAGCAGTATTGTATGCGCAATTAATGTAGCACTTAATGAGTTTATCTTAAGGTTACCCTATCCAGCGCTAAAAAACAGGCGAATGTATAACTTGTTCGACTCTAACTTGTTAACCCTGTTTAAGATTTAGTATTTTCTTGCCTTACCTTCCTGACTGTTATGGTTCATGTTATCATACTTTGTTTTTACACGCTGTTATTGCAGGTATTTAGAATACATATCATGTAGGCTCAGTATAAATAAGAGCTAATACAGGTATCAGTGGGAAAGGTATAGCATTTCTGTTAGTCTACCTTTATAAACTGTTGAGTTACTGCTAGATATTGAATACTAATGCACTATATTTCACTCAGCACGCCGATGTCATGTGCAACACTATTTCCCCCTATACAATATAATATTACAGACCCTCTATAAGGGGGCTTACCGAGAAGGCAGCCATGGAGTATAAATGGTCAGCTCATATAAAGTATCACTAATATAGAGTTGTCACTTTACTGGGTGAGTATAGAGTAAATGATGCAGTGAGCACAGAAAGGATCCGCTAGTGCTTAGATGTGGCGCATGTATAGCAACAAGATGTATATAAATATCCATAGAGTCATTTTGGAGAGAATTTGACAACAGATCTGCACTGTCTATTTTTAAATTACCTCCCTCCCCCCTCCTGGGTTAACGTAAGTTCCTAGGCGGTAATATTAGCCATTCACCCAACACGGTGAATTATTTCCTGCGGTGTTAATCCGCATCCTCACATATATTTAGATTTAGCATACATGCCCATTAGTGGCTATATATCATAATATTCACCTCCAGCGTCATAAGCTTCCAGAGATGGGTTCAAGAGCGACCTATAGAATGGGTTAGGAGGTATTTAAAAATTAAAAAAAACTGAGGTTCTTTAGCTAAATATGTTTTAGTGGAAATATATTTCAATTTGTTTAAAATAATTTCATTGTATTTATATTCATGTAAATGTCTTATGCATATTAGAACATATTTTGTATATCATTGTCTTATGAAAAAACCTCAATAAAAATCTTTAATTTAAAAAAAAAAAAAATGCTATAATTTATTGCGTCATTTTTGGCGCAAGACTTTTTTGGCGCGAGAATTAAGTTTGTTGACGTTTTTTCGTCATTTCCGGCGTCTTACTTGGCGCCGAAAATTTTCACGTAGTTGCGTCATCTATGATGCTTGTGTTAGTTGCAGACGTTTTTGGCGCCAAAAAATATTTTGTCAGTTGTGGGCGTCATACTTGGCGCCAGACTTTTTGACATTATTTAAGTCTTCATGTATTTTTGCTTTTGTTTTCCAGAGGCTTATTCTGTTTGCATTTTTTCCCATTCCTGAAACTGTCATATAAGGAAATTGATAAGTTTGCTTTATATGTTCTTTTTTCTATTATATATTGCAAGATGTCCCAGTCTGACCCTGTATCAGAATCTACTTCTGGAATGCTGCTGCCTGATGTCGGTTCTACCAAAGCTAAGTGCATTTGTTGTAAACTTGTGGTAACTGTTCCTCCGGCTGTAGTTTGTGTTAGTTGTCATGATAAACTATCAAACGCAGATAATATTTCCATTAGTAATAATCAATTACCTGTTGTTGTTCCTTCAACATCTAATGTTCAGGATATTCCTGTTAATGTGAGAGAATTTGTTTCTAATTCTATTCAGAAGGCCCTGTCTGTTATACCACCTTCTAATAAACGTAAAACGTCTTTTAAAACTTCTCATAAATCCGATGAATTTTTAAATGACCGACAGCATTCTGATTTATCTATCTCTGATGAGGATCTCTCTGGTTCAGAAGATTCTGCCTCAGATATTGACACTGACAAAACTTCATATTTGTTTAAAATGGAGTATATTCGTTCTTTATTAAAAGAGGTGTTGATTGCATTAAATATGGAGGAGACTAGTCCTCTTGATATTAAAACCAGTAAACGTTTAAATTCGGTTTTTAAACCTCATGTAGTTATTCCAGAGATTTTTGCAGTTCCTGATGCTATTTCAGAGTTAATTTCTAGGGAATGGAATAGTCTGGGTACTTCATTTAATCCTTCTTCAAGGTTTAAAAGACTGTACCCTGTGCCAACTGATAGATTGGAGTTTTGGGAAAAGATCCCCAAAGTTGATGGGGCTATCTCTACTCTTGCTAAGCATACTACTATTCCTACGGCAGATAGTACTTCTTTTAAAGATCCTTTAGATAGGAAGCTTGAATCTTATCTAAGGAAGGCTTATTTATGTTCAGGTCATCTTCTTAGGCCTGCTATTTCTTTGGCTGATGTTGCTGCAGCTTCAACTTTTTAGTTGGAAACTTTAGCGCAACAAGTACCAGATCCTAATGTGTATAGCATTGTTAAGCTAATTCAACATGCTAATAATTTCATTTGTGATGCCATTTTTGATATCGTTAGAATTGAGGTCAGGTATATGTCTTTAGCTATTTTAGCTAGAACAGCTTTATAGCTTGAATCTTGGAATGCGGATATGACTTCTAAGTCAACATTGCTATCTCTATCTTTCCAAGGTAAGAAATTATTTGGTTCTCAGTTGGATTCTATAATTTCAACTGTCACTGGGGGGAAGGGAGCCTTTTTGCCTCAGGATAAAAAAATCTAAGGGTAAATTTAGGGCTGCTAACCGTTTTCGTTCCTTTCGTCAGAATAAGGAACAGAAACCTGACCCTTCCCCTAAAGGAACGGTTTCCAATTGGAAGCCTTCTCCAGTCTGGAATAAATCCAAGCCTTTTAGAAAATCAAAACCAGCTCCCAAGTCCGCATGAAGGTGCGGCCCTCTGGTAGGGGGCAGACTTCGATTTTTCAAGGATGTTTGGATCAATTCAATCCAAAATCATTGGATTCAGAACATTGTTTCTCAAGGGTACAGAATAGGTTTCAAGGTAAGACCGCCTGTGAGAAGTTTCTTTCTCTCACGCATTCCAGTGAACCCAATAAAGGCTCAGGCTTTGCTGAAGTGTGTTTCAGACCTGGAGTTATCCGGGATAATTGTGCCAGTTCCATATCTGGAACGGGGTCTGGGGTTTTATTCAAATCTGTTCATTGTTCCAAAGAAAGAGAATTCTTTCAGACCAGTTCTGGATCTAAAAAATTTGAATCGTTATGTAAGAATACCAACATTCAAAATGGTGACTATAAGGACTATTCTGCCTTTTGTTCAGCAAGGGCATTATATGTCCACAATAGACTTACAGGATGCTTATCTTCATATTCCGATTCATCCAGATCATTATCAGTTCCTGAGATTCTCTTTTCTAGACAAGCATTACCAATTTGTTGCTCTTCTTTTTGGCCTAGCAACAGCTCCAAGGATTTTTTCAAAGGTTCTCGGTGCCCTACTCTCTGTAATCAGAGAGCAGGGTATTGTGATGTTTCCTTATTTGGACGATATCTTGGTACTTGCTCAGTCTTTACATTCTGCAGAATTTCACACGAATCAACTAGTGTTGTTTCTTCAAAGACATGGTTGGAGGATCAATTTACCAAAAAGTTCCTTGATTCGTCATACAAGGGTAACCTTTTTAGGATTCCAAATAGATTCCGTATCCATGACTTTGTCTCTAACAGACAAAAGACGTCTGAAATTAGTTTCAGCTTGTCGGAACCTTCAGTCTCAGTCATTCCCTTCAGTAGCTATGTGCATGGAGGTTTTAGGTCTCATGACTGCAGCATCGGACGCGATCCCCTTTGCTCGTTTTCACATGAGACCTCTTCATCTTTATATGCTGAACCAATGGTGCAGGTATTATACAAAGATATCACAATTGTTATCCTTAAATCCCAATATTCGACTATCTCTGACTTGGTGGTTAGATCACCACCGTTTGGTCCAGGGGGCCTCTTTTGTCCGTCCAACCTGGACTGTGATTTCAACAGATGCAAGTCTTTCAGGTTGGGGAGCTGTCTGGGGATCTCTGACAGCGCAGACGGTTTGGAAATCTCAAGAGGCGAGATTACCAATCAATATTTTGGAACTCCGTGCGATTCTCAGAGCTCTTCAGTTTTGGCCTCTTCTGAAGAGAGAGAGAACCGTTTATTTGTTTTCAGACAGACAATGTCACAACCGTGGCGTATGTCAATCATCAAGGGGGGACTCACAGTCCTCAAGCTATGAAAGAAGTATCTCGGATACTTGCATGGGCGGAATCCAGCTCTTGTCTAATCTCTGCGGTCCATATCCCCGGTATAGACAATTGGGAAGCGGATTATCTCAGTCGCCAGACTTTACATCCGGGAGAATGGTCTCTTCGCCCAGATGTCTTTCTTCAGATTGTTCAGATGTGGGGGCTTCCAGAAATAGATTTGATGGCTTCTCATCTAAACAGGAAACTTCCCAGGTATCTGTCCAGGTCCAGGGATCCTCAGACGGAAGCAGTGGATGCGTTGTCAATTCCTTGGAATTATCAACCTGCTTATATCTTTCCGCCTCTAGTTCTTCTTCCAAGAGTTTTTTCCAAAATCATAATGGAGCGTTCATTTGTACTGCTGGTGGCTCCAGCATGGCCACACAGGTTTTGGTATGCGGATCTTGTTCGGATGTCTAGTTGCCAACCTTGGCCACTTCCGTTAAAGGGACAGTCTACACCAGAATTGTTATTGTTTTAAAAGATAGATAATCCCTTTATTACCCATTTCCCAGTTTTGCATAACCAACACAGTTATTTTAATATACTTTTAACCTCTGTGATTATCTTGTATCTAAGCCTCTGGAAACTGCCCCTTTTTTCAGTTCTTTTGACAGACTTGCAGTCTAGCCAATCAGTGCCTTCTCCCAGATAACTTCTCGTGCACGAGCACAGTGTTATCTATATGAAATACGTGAACTAACACCCTCTAGTGGTGAAAAACTGTTATAATGCAATCTGAAAAAGGTGGGCTTCAAGGTCTAAGAAATTAGCATATGAACCTCCTAGGTTAAGCTTTCAACTAAGAATACCAAGAGAACAAAGCAAAATTGGTGATAAAAGTAAATTGGAAAATTGTTTAAAATTACATGCTCTATCTGAATCATGAAAGTTTATTTTGGCCTAGACTGTCCCTTTAAGGCCAGACCTTCTATCTCAAGGTCCATTTTTCCATCAGGATCTCAAATCCATTAAATTTGAAGGTATGGAGATTGAACGTTTAGTGCTTAGTCATAGAGGTTTCTCTGACTCAGTGATTAATACTATGTTGCAGGCTCGTAAATTTGTGTCTAGAAAGATTTATTACAGAGTTTGGAAGACTTACATTTCATGGTGTTCTTCTCATAAATTCTCTTGGCATTATTTTAGAATTCCTAGAATTTTACAGTTTCTTCAGGATGGTTTGGATAAGGGTTTGTCTGCAAGTTCCTTGAAAGGACAAATCTCTGCTCTTTCTGTTCTGTTTCACAGAAAAAATGCTAATCTTCCTGTCATTCATTGTTTTGTGCAGGCTTTGGTTCGTATTAAGCCTGTCATTAAGCCAATTTCTCCTCCTTTGAGTCTTAATTTGGTTTTGAGGGCTTTACAGGCTCCTCCGTTTGAGCCTATGCATTCTATGGACATTAAATTACTTTCTTGGAAAGTATTGTTTCTTTTGGCCATCTCTTCTGCTAGAAGAGTTTCTGAATTATCTGTTTCTCTTGTAAGATGTATCGAGTCCATGGATTCATCCTTTACTTGTGGGATATTCTCCTTCCCAACAGGAAGTGGCAAAGAGAGCACACAGCAGAGCTGTCCATATAGCTCCCCCTCTAGCTCCACCCCCCAGTCATTTTCTTTGCCGGCTCTAAGCAATCGGAAGGGTAAAGTGAATGTGGTGTTAGATATGTAGTTTTGGTTTTCTACAAGCAAATGTTTGTTATTTTAAATGGTACCGGTGTGTACTATTTACTCTCTAGCAGAAAGGAGATGAAGATTTCTGCAGGGAGGAAGATGATTTTAGCATGTTGTAACTAAAATCCACTGCTGTTCCCACAAAGGACTGAAGAGTGCAAGAAAACTTCAGTTGGGGGGAACGGTTTGCAGGTTAGGCTGCAATAAGGTATGTTCAGTCATTTATTTATAGACAAGACTGTGATAATGCACGAAAAGACTGATAATATCCCCATGAGGGAAGGGTAAGCTGTATTCAGAGACTAAGTATGGAATTTCAAGCTTACATAACAGGGCTAGTTTATGCTGGTTGACACTGCTTTCATGACAAACGGTTTTTATTGAAAATTTCGTTTTTTTGAGACACTTTGAAGGTTCCTTTGGGGTTCTTTCAAGGGTTGTTACCCACATGGCTATTATTAAAACACTTGGGAGTGTTTCTTTAGGCCTCACAAGCACCGTAGTGAGGTGGGAGGGGCCTAATTTTGCGCCTCAGATGCGCAGTTATATTTGACTAGAAGTTCAGGCTGTTTCACATGGAGGGTCCGGCTGCAATTTGAGGGCCTATAAGAAGTTTTTTTCCCCACAAATCTGGTTCCTAAGGGCAGGTAGGGCCACAGCAGAGCTGTGGCAAGGTGCTGAACGTTTTTTAACCGGTTTTCTGGCTTACTGTCGATCCGGTTTGGGCATTAAGGGGTTAATCATTTTTATTGCTAGTGGTGCAATCTTACTAATGCTTTAGGTACATGCTGTAAAAATTTCGAAAAGTTTGCTGCATTTTTCACTGTTTTGCAAAATTGTGTGCCTTTTTTATCTCTTAAAGGCACAGTAACGTTTTTTTAAAAGTGTGTTTTTATTTGATTAAAGTGATTTCCACGCCTGTTTTGTCTTACTACTAGTCTGTTAAATATGTCTGACACCAAGGAAAATCCTTGTTCAATGTGTTTAGAAGCCATGGTGGAACCCCCTCTCAGAATGTGTCCCACTTGTACTAATATGTCTATACACTTTAAAGAACATATTGTTGCACTTAAAAATGTGGCTCAAGATGATTCTCAGACAGAAGGTAATGAGGTTAGCCCATCAACCTCTCCCCAAGTGTCACAACCAGTTACGCCCGCTCAAGCGACGCCTAGCACCTCTAGTGCGTCTAACTCTTTTACATTGCAAGACTTGGCGGCAGTTATGAATAATACTCTCTGTGTTTTTATCTAAACTGCCCGTGTTACCTGCAAAGCGGGATAGCTCTGTTTTAAGAACAGATTCTGAGCATTCTGACGCTTTAGTAGCCGTATCCGATATACCCTCACAACGCTCTGAAGTGGGGGCGAGGGATGTGCTGTCTGAGGGAGAAATTTCCGATTCGGGAAAGGTTGCTCCTCAGACGGATTCAGATACGTTGGCTTTTAAATTTACACTAGAACACCTCCGCTTATTGCTCAGGGAGGTACTAGTTACTCTGGATGACTGCGACCCTATGGTGGTTGCAGAAAAATTGTGTAAAATGGTACCTAGAAGTTCCTGTTTACACTGATGTGTTCCCGGTCCCTAAGAGGATTGCGGATATTGTTACTAGGGAGTGGGATAGACCAGGTATTCCCTTTTTCTTCTGTTATGTGTGATCAGTCCACGGGTCATCATTACTTCTGGGATATAACTCCTCCCCAACAGGAAATGCAAGAGGATTCACCCAGCAGAGCTGTATATAGCTCCTCCCCTCTACGTCACTCCCAGTCATTCTCTTGCACCCAACGACTAGATAGGATGTGTGAGAGGACTATGGTGATTATACTTAGTTTTTATAACTTCAATCAAAAGTTTGTTATTTTACAATAGCACCGGAGCGTGTTATTGCCTCTCTGGCAGAGTTTGAAGAAGAATCTACCAGAGTTTTTACTATGATTTTAACCGGAGTAGTTAAGATCATATTGCTGTTTCTCGGCCATCTGAGGGAGGTAAAAGCTTCAGATCAGGGGACAGCGGGCAGATGAATCTGCATTAAGGTATGTAGCAGTTTTTATTTTCTGAATGGAATTGATGAGAAAATCCTGCCATACCGTTATAATGACATGTATGTATACTCTACACTTCAGTATTCTGGGGATGGTATTTCACTGGAATTACTCTGTTAAAAGTACATTAAACCTTTTAATAGGTATTTATTATGTTAAACGTTTTTGCTGGAATGTAGAATCGTTTGCATTTTCTGAGGTACTGAGTGAATAAATGTTTGGGCATTATTTTCCACTTGGCAGTTGCTTGTTTTTAATTGTGACAGTTTCGTTTCTCTCTCACTGCTGTGTGTGAGGGGGTGGGGCCGTTTTTGGCGCTCTTTGCTACGCATCAAAAATTTCCAGTCAGTTACTCTTGTATTTCCTGCATGATCCGGTTCATCTCTAACAGAACTCAGGGGTCTTCAAACTTCTTTGGAGGGAGGTAGATTCTCTCAGCAGAGCTGTGAGACTTATATATTGACTGTGATTAAAAACGTTGCTCTGTAATTTTTATGTTTCAAATTTAATTATTGTTACTTTACTAATGGGAACAAACCTTTGCTAAAAGTTGTGTTGTTTTTAAGGATTGATGCTATAACTGTTTTTTCAGTTCATTATTTCAACTGTCATTTAATCGTTTAGTGCTTCTTTGAGGCACAGTACGTTTTTGTTAAATAAGATTGTAACCAAGTTGCAAGTTTATTGCTAGTGTGTTAAACATGTCTGATTCAGAGGAAGATACCTGTGTCATTTGTTCCAATGCCAAGGTGGAGCCCAATAGAAATTTATGTACTAACTGTATTGATGCTACTTTAAATAAAAGCCAATCTGTACAAATTGAACAAATTTCACCAAACAGCGAGGGGAGAGTTATGCCGACTAACTCGCCTCACGTGTCAGTACCTGCATCTCCCGCCCGGGAGGTGCGTGATATTGTGGCGCCTAGTACATCTGGGCGGCCATTACAGATAACATTACAAGATATGGCTACTGTTATGACTGAAGTTTTGGCTAAATTACCAGAACTAAGAGGCAAGCGTGATCACTCTGGGGTGAGAACAGAGTGCGCTGATAATACTAGGGCCATGTCTGATACTGCGTCACAGCTTGCAGAGCATGAGGACGGAGAGCTTCATTCTGTGGGTGACGGTTCTGATCCAAACAGATTGGATTCAGATATTTCAAATTTTAAATTTAAATTGGAGAACCTCCGTGTATTACTAGGGGAGGTTTTAGAGGCTCTTAATGATTGTAACACTGTTGCAATACCAGAGAAATTGTGTAGGTTGGATAAATACTTTGCGGTACCGGCGAGTACTGACGTTTTTCCTATACCTAAGAGACTAACTGAAATTGTTACTAAGGAGTGGGATAGACCCGGTGTGCCGTTCTCACCCCCTCCAATATTTAGAAAGATGTTTCCAATAGACGCCACCACACGGGACTTATGGCAAACGGTCCCTAAGGTGGAGGGAGCAGTTTCTACTTTGGCTAAGCGTACCACTATCCCGGTGGAGGATAGCTGTGCTTTTTCAGATCCAATGGATAAAAAATTAGAGGGGTACCTTAAGAAAATGTTTGTTCAACAAGGTTTTATATTGCAACCCCTTGCATGCATCGCGCCGATTACGGCTGCGGCAGCATTTTGGATTGAGTCTCTGGAAGAGAACCTTAGTTCAGCTACGCTGGACGACATTACGGACAGGCTTAGAGTCCTTAAACTAGCTAATTCATTCATTTCGGAGGCCGTAGTACATTTAACCAAACTTACGGCTAAGAACTCAGGATTCGCCATTCAGGCACGTAGGGCGCTGTGGCTAAAATCCTGGTCAGCTGATGTAACTTCTAAGTCCAAATTACTTAATATACCTTTCAAGGGGCAAACTTTATTTGGGCCCGGTTTGAAAGAAATTATCGCTGACATTACAGGAGGTAAGGGCCACGCCCTGCCTCAAGACAAAGCCAAAGCTAAGGCTAGACAGTCTAATTTTCGTCCCTTTCGGAATTTCAAAGCAGGAGCAGCACCAACTTCCACTGCACCAAAACAGGAAGGAGCTGTTGCTCGTTACAGACAAGGCTGGAAACCTAACCAGTCCTGGAACAAGGGCAAGCAGGCCAGGAAACCTGCTGCTGCCCCAAAGACAGCATGAACCGAGGGCCCCCGATCCGGGACCGGATCTAGTGGGGGGCAGACTCTCTCTCTTCGCCCAGGCTTGGGCAAGAGATGTTCAGGATCCCTGGGCGCTAGAGATCATATCTCAGGGATACCTTCTAGACTTCAAATTCTCTCCCCCAAGAGGGAGATTTCATCTGTCAAGGTTGTCAACAAACCAGATAAAGAAAGAAGCGTTTCTACGCTGTGTACAAGATCTGTTATTAATGGGAGTGATCCATCCGGTTCCGCGGTCGGAACAAGGACAAGGGTTTTACTCAAACCTGTTTGTGGTTCCCAAAAAAGAGGGAACTTTCAGGCCAATCTTGGATTTAAAGATCCTAAACAAATTCCTAAGAGTTCCATCGTTCAAAATGGAAACTATTCGGACAATCTTACCCATGATCCAAAAGGGTCAGTACATGACCACAGTGGATTTAAAGGATGCTTACCTTCACATACCGATTCACAAAGATCATTACCGGTATCTAAGGTTTGCCTTCTTAGACAGGCATTACCAGTTTGTAGCTCTTCCATTCGGATTGGCTACGGCTCCAAGAATCTTCACAAAGGTTCTGGGTGCCCTTCTGGCGGTACTAAGACCGCGAGGAATTTCGGTAGCTCCGTACCTAGACGACATTCTGATACAAGCTTCAAGCTTTCAAACTGCCAAGTCTCATACAGAGTTAGTTCTGGCATTTCTAAGGTCACATGGATGGAAAGTGAACGAAAAGAAGAGTTCTCTCTTTCCTCTCACAAGAGTTCCATTCTTGGGGACTCTTATAGATTCTGTAGAAATGAAGATTTATCTGACAGAAGACAGATTAACAAAGCTTCTAAATGCATGCCGTGTCCTTCATTCCATTCAACTCCCGTCAGTAGCTCAATGCATGGAGGTGATCGGCTTAATGGTAGCAGCAATGGACATAGTACCCTTTGCACGTCTACATCTCAGACCGCTGCAATTGTGCATGCTGAGTCAGTGGAATGGGGATTACTCAGACTTGTCCCCTACTCTGAATCTGGATCAAGAGACCAGAAACTCTCTTCTATGGTGGCTTTCTCGGCCACATCTGTCCAGGGGGATGCCATTCAGCAGGCCGGACTGGACAATTGTAACAGACGCCAGCCTACTAGGTTGGGGCGCTTTCTGGAATTCTCTGAAGGCTCAGGGACAATGGAATCAGGAGGAAAGTCTCCTGCCAATAAACATTCTGGAATTGAGAGCAGTTCTCAATGCCCTTCTGGCTTGGCCCCAGTTAAAAACTCGGGGGTTCATCAGGTTTCAGTCGGACAACATCACGACTGTAGCTTACATCAACCATCAAGGAGGGACAAGAAGCTCCCTAGCAATGATGGAAGTATCAAAGATAATTCGCTGGGCAGAGTCTCACTCTTGCCACCTGTCAGCAATCCACATCCCGGGAGTGGAGAACTGGGAGGCGGATTTCTTGAGTCGCCAGACTTTTCATCCGGGGGAGTGGGAACTTCATCCGGAGGTCTTTGCCCAAATACTTCGACGTTGGGGCAAACCAGAGATAGATCTCATGGCGTCTCGCCAGAACGCCAAACTTCCTCGCTACGGGTCCAGATCCAGGGATCCGGGAGCGGTTCTGATAGATGCTTTGACAGCACCTTGGAACTTCGGGATGGCTTACGTGTTTCCACCCTTCCCGCTGCTTCCTCGATTGATTGCCAAAATCAAACAGGAGAGAGCATCAGTGATTCTAATAGCGCCTGCATGGCCACGCAGGACTTGGTATGCAGATCTAGTGGACATGTCATCCTGTCCGCCTTGGTCTCTACCTCTAAGACAGGACCTTCTGATACAGGGTCCATTCAAACATCAAAATCTAACTTCTCTGAAGCTGACTGCTTGGAAATTGAACGCTTGATTTTATCAAAACGTGGTTTTTCTGAGTCGGTTATTGATACCCTGATACAGGCTAGGAAGCCTGTTACCAGAAGGATTTACCATAAGATATGGCGTAAATACCTATACTGGTGCGAATCCAAACGTTACTCCTGGAGTAAGGTTAGGATTCCTAGGATATTGTCCTTTCTACAAGAGGGTTTAGAAAAGGGTTTATCGGCTAGCTCATTAAAGGGACAGATCTCAGCTCTGTCCATCTTGTTACACAGGCGTCTGTCAGAAAATCCAGACGTCCAGGCCTTTTGTCAGGCTTTAGCTAGGATCAAGCCTGTGTTTAAATCTGTTGCTCCGCCATGGAGTTTAAACCTTGTTCTTAACGTTCTACAAGGAGTTCCGTTTGAACCCCTTCATTCCATTGATATAAAGTTGTTATCTTGGAAAGTGTTATTTTTAATGGCTATTTCTTCGGCTCGGAGAGTCTCTGAGTTATCAGCTTTACATTGTGATTCTCCTTATTTGATTTTTCATTCAGATAAGGTAGTTCTGCGTACAAAACCTGGGTTCTTACCTAAGGTAGTCACTAACAGGAACATCAATCAAGAGATCGTGGTGCCTTCCCTGTGCCCGAATCCTTCTTCAAAGAAGGAACGTCTTCTACACAATCTGGATGTAGTTCGTGCCCTCAAGTTCTACTTGCAGGCAACTAAGGATTTTCGACAAACGTCTTCCCTGTTTGTCGTGTACTCTGGTCAGAGGAGAGGTCATAAGGCTTCGGCTACCTCTCTCTCCTTCTGGCTTCGTAGCATAATTCGTTTAGCCTATGAGACTGCTGGACAGCAGCCTCCTGAAAGAATTACAGCTCATTCTACTAGAGCTGTGGCTTCCACTTGGGCCTTTAAGAATGAGGCCTCTGTTGAACAGATTTGCAAGGCTGCAACTTGGTCTTCGCTTCATACTTTTTCCAAATTTTACAAATTTGACACTTTTGCTTCTTCGGAGGCTATTTTTGGGAGAAAGGTTCTTCAGGCAGTGGTTCCTTCTGTATAATGAGCCTGCCTATCCCTCCCGTCATCCGTGTACTTTTGCTTTGGTATTGGTATCCCAGAAGTAATGATGACCCGTGGACTGATCACACATAACAGAAGAAAACATAATTTATGCTTACCTGATAAATTCCTTTCTTCTGTTGTGTGATCAGTCCACGGCCCGCCCTGTTTTTTAAGGCAGGTAAAGATTTTTTAAATTATACTCCAGTCACCACTTCACCCTTGGTTTCTCCTTTCTCGTTGATTCTTGGTCGAATGACTGGGAGTGACGTAGAGGGGAGGAGCTATATACAGCTCTGCTGGGTGAATCCTCTTGCATTTCCTGTTGGGGAGGAGTTATATCCCAGAAGTAATGATGACCCGTGGACTGATCACACAACAGAAGAAAGGAATTTATCAGGTAAGCATAAATTATGTTGTTCCCCCTCCTGTTTTTAAGAAAATGTTCCCCATATCTGACCCCATGCGGGACTCGTGGCAGACGGTCCCTAAGGTGGAGGGGGCTATTTCTTCACTTGCTAAACACACAACCATACCAATTGAAGACTAGCTAAGTTAGCTAGTTGGAAAGCGGCATCTGTGATAAAAGAATTAGCCAGCTTAAGAGCCTTAATTCTGTCCATAATGTCCTCATATGAGGTCTCCGTCTGGAGCGCATCTTCCAGCGCCTCGAACCAGAAAGCAGCTGCAGTAGTTACAGGAACAATGCACGCAATAGGTTGGAGAAGAAAACCTTGAACAAAAATTTTCTTAAGTAAACCCTCTAATTTTTTATCCATAGGGTCTTTAAAAGCACAACTGTCTTCAATTGGTATGGTTGTGCGTTCTACAGACCAGACAAAGAAAGAGGCGTTCCTACGCTGTGTAGAAGACCTACATACAATGGGAGTGATCCACCCAGTTCCAATTGCGGAACAAGGGCTGGGTTTTTACTCAAACCTGTTTGTGGTTCCCAAGAAAGAAGGAACTTTCAGACCAATCCTGTATCTCAAAATTCTAAACAAATTCCTCAGAGTCCCATCATTCAAGATGGATACCATTCGGACAATCTTACCAATGATCCAGGAGGGTCAATATATGACTACCGTGGATCTAAAGGATGCGTATCTGCACATTCCTATCAACAAAGATCATCACCAGTTTCTCAGGTTCGCCTTTCTGGACAAGCATTATCAGTTTGTGGTTCTTCCTTTCGGGTTGGCCACTGCTCCCAGAATTTTCACAAAGGTGCTAGGGTCCCTTCTGGCGGTTCTAAGACCGCGGGGCATAGCAGTGGCGCCTTATCTAGACGACATCTTAATTCAGGCGTCGACTTTCCAAAGAGCCAAGTCTCACACGGAAATTGTATTGGCCTTTCTAAGGTCTCACGGGTGGAAGGTGAACATCAAAAAGAGTTCTCTCTTCCCCCTCACAAGAGTTTCCTTCATAGGAACCATAATAGACTCGGTAGAAATGAAAATATTTCTGACGGAGTTCAGAAAGTTAAAACTGTTAACTACTTGCAGAGCTCTTCATTCCATTCCTCAGCCATCTGTAGCTCAGTGCATGGAGACAATCGGACTAATGGTAGCGGCAATGGACATAGTCCCTTTTGCACGGATACACCTCAGACCACTGCAACTATGCATGCTCAAACAGTGGAATGGGGATTATGCAGATTTGTCTCCTCAAATACAGTTGGACCAGGGGATCAGAGATTCTCTTCTCTGGTGGTTGTCTCAGGATCACCTGTCTCAGGGAATGTGTTTCCGCAGACCAGAGTGGATCATCGTAACGACCGACGCCAGTCTGTTGGGCTGGGGTGCAGTCTGGGACTCCCTGAAAGCTCAGGGCTTATGGTCTCGGGAAGAAGCTCTTCTCCCGATAAACATTCTGGAACTGAGGGTGATGCTCAATGCGCTTCAGGCATGGCCTCAGCTAGCTGCGGCCAAATTCATCAGATTTCAGTCGGACAACATCACGACTTCCCTAGCAATGATGGAAGTAACCAAAATAATCAGGTGGGCGGAGGATCACTCTTGCCATCTCTCAGCAATTCACATCCCAGGAGTAGACAACTGGGAGGCGGATTTTCTAAGTCGTCAGACTTTTCACCCAGGGTAGTGGGAACTCCACCTGGAGGTATTTGCCCAGCTGACTCAGCTATGGGGCACTCCAGAATTGGATCTGATGGCGTCCCGTCAGAACACCAAGCTTCCTCTTTACGGGTCCAGGTCCCGGGATCCCCAGGCGGTGTTGATAGATGCTCTAGCAGCGCCTTGGTCCTTCAATCTGGCCTATGTTTTTCCACCGTTTCCTCTCCTCCCTCGTCTGGTTGCCAGAATCAAGCATGAGAGGGCTTCGGTGATTCTAATAGCGCCTGTGTGGCCACGCAGGACCTGGTATGCAGACCTAGTGGACATGTCATTTGTTCCACCATGGACACTACCAATGAGGCAGGACCTTCTAATACAAGGTCCTTTCAAACATCCAAATCTAATTTCTCTGCGTCTGACTGCTTGGAGATTGAACGCCTAATTCTATCAAAGCATGGTTTCTCTGAGTCGGTTATTGATACCCTGATTCAGGCTAGAAAGCCTGTTACCAGGAAAATCTACCATAAGATTTGGCGAAAATATCTTTTTTTGGTGCGAATCCAAGGGTTACTCATGGAGTAAGGTTAGGATTCCTAAGATTTTGTCCTTTCTCCAAGAAGGATTGGAGAAAGGATTATCAGCTAGTTTCTTAAAAGTGTCTATTCTTTTACACAAACGTCTGGCAGAGGTACCAGACGTTCAAGCGTTTAGTCAGGCTTTAGTCAGAATCAAGCCTGTTTATAGACCTGTGGCTCCGCCATGGGGTCTGAATTTAGTTCTTTCAGTTCTGCAAGGGGTTCCGTTTGAACCTTTACATTCCATAGATATTAAGCTTTTATCTTGGAAAGTTTTGTTTTTGGTAGCTATCTCTTCTGCTCGAAGAGTTTCAGAGTTATCTGCTTTACAGTGTGATTCACCTTACCTGGTTTTCCATGCAGATAAGGTAGTTTTGCGTACCAAACCCGGTTTTCTTCCTAAGGTTGTTTCTAATAAGAATATTAACCAGGAAATTGTTGTTCCTTCTCTGTGTCCTAATCCTTCTTCGAAGAAGGAACGTCTGTTAGACAATCTTGACGTGGTTCGTGCTTTAAAGTTCTATTTACAAGCAACTAAGGATTTCAGACAAACAACTTCTTTGTTTGTTATCTATTCTGGTAAGAGGAGAGTTCAGAAGGCGACCGCTGCCTCTTTCCTTTTGGCTGAAAAGCATCATCCGTTTGGCCTATGAGACTGCTGGCCAGCAGCCTCCCGAAACAATTACTGCTCGTTCTACCAGAGCAGTGGCTTCCACATGGGCTTTTAAAAATGAGGCTTCTGTTGAACAGATTTGTAAGGCAGCGACTTGATCTTCGCTGCATACTTTTTCCAAATTTTACAAATTCGATACTTTTGCTTCTTCGGAGGCTATTTTTGGGAGAAAGGTTTTACAAGCAGTGGTGCCTTCCGTTTAGGGTACCTGTCTTGTTCCCTCCCTTCATCCGTGTCCTAAAGCTTTGGTATTGGTATCCCACAAGTAAATGATGAATCCGTGGACTTGATACATCTTACAAGAGAAAACAGAATTCATGCTTACCTGATAAATTACTTTCTCTTGTGATGTATCGAGTCCACGGCCCGCCCTGGCTATTAAGTCAGGTAGTTTTTTTGTTTAAACTAGAGTCACCACTGCACCCTATGGTTTCTCCTTTTTCTTCCTAACCTTCGGTCGAATGACTGGGGGGTGGAGCTTGAGGGGGAGCTATATGGACAGCTCTGCTGTGTGCTCTCTTTGCCACTTCCTGTTGGGAAGGAGAATATCCCACAAGTAAAGGATGAATCCGTGGACTCGATACATCACAAGAGAAAGTAATTTATCAGGTAAGCATAAATTTTGTTTTTTTCTTGTGAGTCTCCTTTTCTGATTTTTCATCAGGATAAGGCGGTTTTGCGGACTTCATTTAAATTTTTACCTAAAGTTGTGAATTCCAACAACATTAGTAGAGAAATTGTTGTCCCTTCGTTATGTCCTAATCCTAAGAATTCTTTGGAAAGATCTTTGCATTCTTTGGACGTGGTTAGAGCTTTGAAATATTATTTTGAAGCTACTAAAGATTTCAGAAAGACTTCTAGTCTATTTGTTATCTTTTCTGGTCCTAGGAAATGTCAGAAGGCTTCTGCCATTTCTTTGGCGTCTTGGTTAAAGCTTTTGATTCATTATGCTTATTTGGAGTCGGGTAAATCACAGCCTCAGATGATTACGGCTCATTCTTCTAGGTCAGTTTCTACTTCCTGGGCTTTTAAGAAGGAAGCTTCTGTTGATCATATTTGCAAAGCAGCAACTTGTTCTTCTTTGCATACTTTTATTAAATTCTACCATTTTGATGTTTTCTCTTCTTCAGAAGCAGTTTTTGCTAGAAAAGTTCTTCAGGCAGCTGTTTCAGTTTGATTCTTCTGCTTATAATTTCAGTTTTTCTCATTATAAAGATTAAAACTTTTTGTTTTGGGTTGTGGATTATTTTTTCAGCGGAATTGGCTGTTTTTATTTTTATCCCTCCCTCTCTAGTGACTCTTGCATGGAGTTCCACATCTTGGGTATTTGCTATCCCATACGTCACTAGCTCATGGACTCTTGCTAATTACATGAAAGAAAACATAATTTATGTAAGAACTTACCTGATAAATTCATTTCTTTCATATTGGCAAGAGTCCATCAGGCCCACCCTTTTTGTGGTGGTTATGATTTTTTTGTATAAAGCACAATTATTCCAATTCCTTGTTGATGCTTTCGCTCCTTTCTTTTCACCCCACTTCTTGGCTATTCGTTAAACTGAATTGTGGGTGTGGTGGGGGGTGTATTTATAGGCATTTTGAGGTTTGGGAAACTTTGCCCCTCCTGGTAGGAATGTATATCCCACTAACTCATGGACTCTTGCCAATATGAAAGAAATGAATTTATCAGGTAAGTTCTTACATAAATTATGTTTTCTATTGAATATAAATTTTATAACTTGGGTTTTGAATCTATTTTAACACCCAGTTTGTTCATTATAGGTGTGTTATATTTCTGCCACCGCACTACTATAAAATCTTTTGTATCAAATGTTCATATATATATTTCAAAATTAAACAGTTGTATCTATATTAGAGTGCTGTTGTACACGATCTATTCATATATCATGTATTATATTTTGTATACCATTTCTGTTTTTATATTGTACTTTCTATATTTATATGGTGTTGTAGGCAGGTTGTTTGAATATTTATTTCTAATTTGGTTTTGTTGCCAGATTGTATAGCACTGATAACAATTATTGTGGTTTGAGGGTGTGTTTATGCAAATTTTTAATTTGTTAATTATCCCAATCACTGTTTTTTTTTTTTTTTTTTGGCCAGATTATTGTGTTTATTACAAGTTGATATTAAACAGTTAAAGGGACATAAAACCTATTTTTTTTTTCATAATTCAGATAGAACATACAACTTCTTTTTTTTTTAAATCTTTTTTTACAACCAACAATGTATACAATGTACCAACATAATTTGAGCCGCGCACAGGGCGTAATAGTGAAATACATATCACATATAATGAACTAATTCTATTAAAACAAAATATATTTCTGTTCAATTTTGAGTGTACATTGTTGATATTTTTTATTTAACAATAAAATAAAAATGCAAGAGGAGAAAAGGAAAAAACGAGAAAAAATGAGAAAAAAAAAAAAAAAGGGGGGAAGGAAAAAGGGGGGGATAAAAAGGGGAAGAGGAAAGGGGAATTGGTTTACCATATCCCAAGCAGCACCAGATCCGAGTTCCGGAAAGGGTATATTAAAAATTAAATTTCATTTAGCGGAAGTACTTTTATAAACATTGACCATTTAAGAAAGAACCTAGTAACTTCATGGTTATTATCTGTATTAGTATCAATTTGTTCAAGAAGACATTGCTTCTTTAAACAGTTTTTAATTTCTGGTATACTCTGGACTGTTCGCAATTTCCATTTTTTTTTTTTTTTTTTTTTTAACTTTTCAAAAGGGCTTTATTAAACTTGTCATGTTTACAAGTAAAAATAAAAAGAACAATACAGATGCAAATATAGCAATGCGAGGACACAGTCCGTCCTCTAAACTGTCTATAGACATACATTATGAAATAAATGATATACTGTTCAAGGAAGTACTGATAACACCATCATGAACAAAGATATTTAGTGGTACTTTATAACACAGTTGGGGGAGACCCAAAGGTCTCTTGGCCAGATAGAGGGGGGAAGGGAGAAAGGTCTAAGGGTGAGATGAGGGGGTAGGGGGAAGGGTTGAGTGATATGTCATTGGTCGTAGGTGGGTGTTTCAAAGGAAATCCAGCTGGGTCTAGTCAGAACTATCCCTAGGTCAGATCTCTCATTCCCTCCGGGAAAAGCTAAGAGGGAGTGAGGACATTAGGTCTCCAGGTTGTATCATAAGTGTCTTTCCAATCGGTCCATGTAAGCTCAAATAAGTCAGAATTACCTAGGTTGTAAAATATGCTTTTTTCCATATTATATAAGTAGGCCATATAGGAGCAAACTCTCGTCCAACTAGGTGAGGGCTCTGATTTCCAGTCACAGGCAATCAGGTGTTTGATGGACATGAAGAGGTATATACTAATGTAAGCATGGTGTTTAGGGATAGAGTGGATACCTATGTGTAGTAGGGCAACTGCAGGACAGCTACGTAAGGAGACTCCCAATTTGGAGAGGGCTCCAAAGCATTTTGTCCATAAAGGGCGTATTTTAGGGCACTCCCACCAAATGTGTAAAGAGTCCCCTCTCTGACCACAACCTCTCCAACAGTACGGAGATGCGCTAGGGAATATTTTAGCTAGCCTGATGGGAACATAGTACCAATGGGCCACCAACTTATAATAAGTTTCAAAAAGGGTGGTGCAGTGTACAGCTTTTTTGGTTCGTTCGAGCGCTTGTTCCCAATCATCTACTGTGAGCGGTTTGTCTAGCAGGGAGCTCCACTTGGCAAGGTGGGGGGCCGGAACTGGGTGTAATGTCTAGAGAGGGGTCTATATAGCCTCTTTCCTAGGTTCCAAGTGGACTCCCACGGGGTCAGTGGGCGATTTGACTGAGGCTTGAAGCCCCAGGCGGTCATAAAGCTTTTGATTCTGTAATATTCAAATTTAAGGATATGGGGTAAGGCCACATCAGCCCCCAATTGGGATGCAGTTTTAAATCCACACTCCGGAGCCGGTAGCCAAAGGTCCGAGACCACCTTTATTCCAATTTGGGTCCATCTCAGAGGATGGGCATCCTGTAGGCCTACTAACAGGCCGGATAATGAGGTTATGGGAGAGGGGTGAGGGGCGATTTGTCTAGAGTGGCGGATTTTGTCCCAAAATTTCAGGCATTCCTGGATGATGGGGTTTATCAGGGATAGTTCCCTACGGCAATGGGTCGGCGTCCATATCAGGTCACGCAGACTTAGGTTATAGGGAAGCGAAGCCTGTTCGATGGAGTGCCATTTGCAGGAAGGTTGCATGACTCCCCATTGGGAGACATGGGTAAGCATTGCTCCCTCGTAGTATCTTACCACGGAGGGAGAGCCCAGACCGCCCTTAGATCTAGGTAGCTGTAGCACTCTCTGCGCCACCCTTGGGGGCTTGCCCTGCCATATATGTTTAGTAATTTCGCTCTGAAACTGTAATAGAATGTGCCTGGGAACTCTGATTAGCAGACAGCGGAATAAGTATGTGAGACGAGGCAAAAAAGACATCTTTAGTGCTGCTATCCGCCCTAACCACGAAACTTGTGAGAGGTTCCAGCTCTTGCCGAGGGAGCGAAGCTCCGATAGCAAAGGAAGGTAGTTGTCCCTGATAATCCGGGGAAAGTCATTGGATAATTTGACTCCTAAGTGGGTCACTGAAGTGTCCGACCATCTAAAAGGATATTTGATTTTTAGAGGGGCCATAGACAAGCTCTGGAAGCCTTGGGTGTAAATCTCAGTTTTGGGAATGTTTAGTTTGTAGTGAGAGTGGGCACTAAATTCCTTAACTATAAGTAAGAGTCTAGGGAGGGTGGACGCAAGATCTGAAGAGAAAAGGGTGATATCGTCCGCAAATAAAGCTATATTGTGCTTGGTGCCACAAAGGGTAATCCCACTCATGTTTGGGTCGCGTCTAATTTGTTCTGCCAACGGCTCTATGGCCAGCGCGAAAAGTAGGGGTGACAGGGGACAACCCTGCCTAGTTCCATTGGAGATTTGAAAAGGGGGGGTTTGGAAACCCAGTCCCTTTACCGAAGCGGAAGGAGTAGAATATAGGGCTTTAATTGCTCCCATGAGGGAACTCGGGAATTGAAAGGCATCAAGTACTTCCCACAGAAACCGCCATCTCACCCGATCAAAGGCCTTTTCTGCGTCTAATGATATAATCGCCATAGGTTTATTAAGGCTGGACGACAGGGACATCACATTCAAGAGTCTTCTAGTATTATCTGGACCCTCTCTTTTGGGGATAAATCCAACTTGGTCTGGATTGATTAAATGGGGGAGGAGGTTGCAATCACTGTTTTTTTAACCATTGAAATAGGTGCAGTGTGCCAGATTGTACAGGCTATGATTACGGCTCACGCAGAAGTGCGTAAGCCAATCTGACACACTCCACCCTTGAAGTTGATCTGTGGATTCTGAGGTCTTTTTAACCTTTGAAAATAAAGTTCCATTTTATCTTGCTTCTTTTTCTAGTAAAGTATCGCTTACAGCCAGAAGATTGGTTCGTGTACCGGGAGTGCCGGTTTATTCTCATTGGATATACTCAACATGTGATTGCTCAGCCGCGATAGTGGTGACGTATCCGGAACAAGACAGACGTTGGTGTAAGGTGTAGCGGGCATGGTACTCTAGACGGACCGCAACGTTTTGAATACCGTGGGTCCGTGAGTAGACTCGGTTGGTACTGGGTTACCTGCAAACACAGCCTTGAAAAGTCTGGGTCTCTGGATCGTTAGGTGAGCAGTATGCATTGGCTTATGGGGATAAGAATTCTCCTGCTGGGAATTAATCTTTGAGTTAATAAGCTGACATTATGCCACATTGAACATAGTGGCGTTTGAACATTATTTTACATTATCCGATAAATATATAGCTGTGCAACTACCTCCCTGACTGTGCACTAAAGGGTTAAACAACTGTTCCCCATTTTGAACTCGCAGCTCGAGGTGTTGGGGGGCCATTCCTAAGGTGATTGGTGCTATTTCCACTCTCGCTAAGCGAACGACTATGCCGCTCGAAGATAGATCTTCGTTTAAGGAGCCCATGGACAAAAAATTGGAGACTGTTATGGAAGATGTTCCAACTCATGCGGTTCATTTTTAAACCAGCAGCGCCAGTCACTGCGGTGGCTGGAGCTTCTACCTATTGGTGTGATGCTCTGTCAGCTATGATCGAGGTGGAGACTCCCCTCGAGGAGATACAGGAACGAATTAAGGCCTTTAGGGTAGCTCATTTGTTCATCTGTGATGCAAATATGCAGATTATTGGCCTGAATGCCAAGACTTCAGGTTTAACCACAGGGCCCTACAGGCCAGAACAGAAAAAGTCGTGCTCTGCGGACATGACTTCCAAGTCTAGATTACTCTCCCTCCCGTTTCAGGGAAAGGTTCTCTTTGGTCTTCTTTTGGACACTATTATATCCACGGTCACGGGGGAAAGGGTGCTTTCCTACCACAGGATAAGAAGAGTATACCTAAGGGTTCTACTTTGTCTCATCGCCAGCAGCCTGCCGCGAAAACCAAGCAGTCCAAGGGATCTTGGAAACCAGCTGTGACAGACCCTTCTGTCAGGACTGAAAGAGTTAACTGTGTTTAGCTTTAAGAATCTAATTTCTAAAGACAGGTTTTCTGGCCTCAGCTATTGTGTGCTATAATTACATTTAAGTAATAAACAGGCCATTGTTTAATCACCCTCAGAGAACAGACGCTAGGTGATAAGACAAGCCAAATGTGTTTAAGTTGTTATCTGCCTAAGTAAAGTATTTAAGTAATATAATTCTATTGTATCATGTCAAGGGCGCTTCTCCCTTTTATCTAATGTACAACATTCTTTCAACCCCCATCTGAGGGGGGGTCAAAAACCTGTATAAATCTGTGTGCTGCCTTCAAATAAAGTTGTTATTCTGTTTTAAACCTGAAACTGGCTGGGTTGTGAATTGCTGATTGTCTATGCAGGACATTGTTCATCTGGGGTTAACCCTTGGTACACAGTTGGTACCGTAACATTGGTGGCAAGCGACGGGAGAATCCTTATCGCCCAGAAGAGCAACTACACAAGCCAGTAACCTCAGGAAGAGGGGGATTATTACAATACTGACTAAGATGGAAAGAGTACCAGGGACAGAAGGAACCAATGGGCCCAGCATATCAGACAGAACCCCTGAAGAAGCAAGCTTTGATCGGGCGGTTAAAATAAGACTGGCATATTATGGCCCCAACCCATCTGCCGAAATTATCGACCGGGTCATAGCAGCTGTGGAGGCCAACCTACTTCGCCAAAGCGGCGCTGCAGCAGCCCAAGTCACAGCAACCCCAGTGGAAAAGGGAAAAGTAAATTTTGCAGCTTTTAAAAACTTCCTGGAAACAGAAGGAGAGATTGATGGGTACCTTGCAGATTTTGAGAGGCAATGTGCACTACACAAGGTACCCGCAGAGGACTGGGTCACGATATTATCTGGAAAATTATCCGGCCGGGCCAGTGAGGCTTTTCGGGCCATTCCAGATGAGGAAGTCGGGGATTATAATACTGTAAAAGAGGCTCTGCTCTCCAGGTATGCGGTTACACCAGAGGCATACCGGAGGCGGTTCAGAGACACTGTTAAATTGGCTGGTGATTCCTACCTTGAGTGGGCATGTAAGGTGCACCGCACAGCAGCTCACTGGATAGCGGGGTGCCAAGCCGTATCTGGGGAAGAGGTGCTTCAGCTATTCCTGTTGGAACATTGCTTCGACAAGTTACCCGCAGGAGTTCGAGAGTGGGTTCGGGACCGTAAACCCTCCACCCTGCATGAAGCGGCTCGCTTGGCAGATGAGTATACGGATGCCCGCAAACTGGACACTGCTACCACTAAGCCCCCTGCCAGAGTGGAGTACAGACCCCCAGTCACCCCAGCACCTGCCAGTTACCAACCCCCAGCACACCGCTATACCACACGGTCTCGGGCCACGAACTACCCTCAGAGAGCCTGGTTCAATTCGCGGGGCTACTCACAACCTATTCGGTGCTTTGGATGTAAGCAACTAGGGCACAAAAGACCAGAGTGTCCCCTAAACGCAGCGAACCAAGCACAGTCCTGGAGAAGACCCGCTAGCGGAATCCCACGTAATCCTCAGCCTGCGGCCCGCTATGTAGAGGCGCAAGAATGCTGGGGCATCCTACATGAGGCAGACCTTGTGCAAGCTGCCCACCGGAATAACCGGCAACTGGTTAAAGTGAATGGGAAGGAGGTCAGTGGTCTACGGGATACTGGTGCTACCATGACCTTGCTTAGAAAGAACTTGGTGTCTGAGAAACAGCACACAGGAGACACTGTGGCTGTGAGGGTAGCAGGGGGCACTGTGTTCCGCCTACCTGTTGCCAGGGTGCATTTGGATTGGGGAGGGGGCGCTAGACCTGTGAATGTGGGGGTCATGAAGGATTTACCAGCTGATGTTCTCCTTGGAAATACCTTGGTCCCCCTTGTTTCTGCCTATGCTCCCATGGGTCCCGCTGATGTTAACCCTGTGACTACCCGTGCTCAGATCCGTGCAGCAGAGACTGACCCCCCTGCTGCTAAGCCACAGGACGCTGAGCTCAGTAAATCTCTATCCGCTATTGATATGTGGGAGTCACGTTACAATGCGCTGATGAAGGAGAAGAGTCACGTAGAGGATAAAATGGTCACGTTAAATAATCATGTAACAGTGCTAGCGGGAGAGAAGAGGAGTGCAGAGGAAAAAGCACGTTTAGAACAGGAATCTCTGCTAGACAAGCTGCACCGACAGACTGCAGAAAACACCAGCTTGAGCGTGGAACATGAAACATTAAGGACAAACTTAGTGACACTGGAGGAGAAGCTGACGCTGGCTCATAGGGAGGTGCAGCAACTCAAGGGCACCCTATGTCAGTATGAAGGGATTGTGGATACCTATAAAGAGCAGGTACAAAAACCACGTAAAGAAGCCGATGATATTTTGAAGGACTGTTTAGCCCTAGTCGGGGCACTGAAGAGGTTGAACCCTTATTTATACAGACAGGGATTCTCTCTCATAACGGGAATACAGATGGATTGTCCTGGCAAACTGACATGCCTACCACCTCCTAGTCCGGTCATCCCCAGGTTGACCCGCAAAAGGGTCAAGCCGGGTCTGCCGGAGTGTTCCACAAGGGGGGAGCTATGTGACAGACCCTTCTGTCAGGACTGAAAGAGTTAACTGTGTTTAGCTTTAAGAATCTAATTTCTAAAGACAGGTTTTCTGGCCTCAGCTATTGTGTGCTATAATTACATTTAAGTAATAAACAGGCCATTGTTTAATCACCCTCAGAGAACAGACGCTAGGTGATAAGACAAGCCAAATGTGTTTAAGTTGTTATCTGCCTAAGTAAAGTATTTAAGTAATATAATTCTATTGTATCATGTCAAGGGCGCTTCTCCCTTTTATCTAATGTACAACATTCTTTCAACCCCCATCTGAGGGGGGGTCAAAAACCTGTATAAATCTGTGTGCTGCCTTCAAATAAAGTTGTTATTCTGTTTTAAACCTGAAACTGGCTGGGTTGTGAATTGCTGATTGTCTATGCAGGACATTGTTCATCTGGGGTTAACCCTTGGTACACAGTTGGTACCGTAACACCAGCTCACTCTTGGAACAAGACCAAGCAGAGTAAGAAGCCCGCCGAGACAAAATCGGCATGAAGGGGCGTCCCCCGATCCGTCTCTGGGTTGTATAGGGGGCAGACTATCTATTTTTACGGAGGCCTGGATAAGAGACGTTCAGGACCCTTGGGTTCTGTTGGTCATAGCCCAGGGGTACAGGATAGGATTCAAGACTCATCTGCCCAGAGGCAGATTCCTCCCGTCAAATCTATCTTCAAGACCAGAGAAGAGAGACTCCTTCCTAGGTTGTGTGAGAGATCTCTCCTCTCAGAGTTATTGTCCCAGTCCCTCTAGCAGAAAGAGGTCTGGGGTTTTATTCAAACCTTTTTGTGGTCCCAAAAAGGGCTTGTTTCGCCCAATTCTGGACCTAAAGTGTCTAAACAAGTTTCTGTCAGTCCCATCGTTCAAAATGGAAACGATTAGATAGATGCACGTTGAGACAGTGGAACGGCGATCACTCAGATCTATCCCAACAGATATCTCTGGACATTCGAACAAGGGTATCCCTCTCTTGGTGGATCCGTCCGGGACAACTGTCCCAGGGGACATCCTTCCTGAGACCATCCTGGGAGATTGTGATCATGGACACAAGTCTATCAGGATGGGGAGCTGTTTGGGTGCCAGAAAGGCACAGGGCAAGTGGACTCGAGAGGAGTCGAGTCTACCGATAAATATTCTGGAACTCCAGCCGATATTCAACGCTCTGAGGGCTTGCGCCCCCCCCCCCCCCACACGATTCATCAGGTTCCAGTCGGACAACATTACCTCGGTGGCTTACATAAACCATCATGGGGAACAAGAACCTCCCTAGCCATGAGGGAGATATCTCGGATTCTGGAATGGGCAGAGAACCACAATTGTTCGCTCTCAGCGATCCACATTCCGGGTGTAGACAACTGGGAAGCAGATTTTATCAGCAGACAATTCTTTCATCCGGGTGAATGGGCTCTCCATCCGAGGTGTTTGCGGAGATCTGCATCAGATGGGCGACGCCGGAGATAGACCTCATGGCGTCCAGACTCAACTTCAAGCTACCCAGATACGGGTAGGGATCCCCAGGCAGAGCTGATAGATGCCTTAGCAGTGCACTGGGAGTTCGACCTATTTTACAATTTTCCACCGTTGCCACTTCTACCTCGTGTAGTGGCCCGCATCAAACAGGAGCAAACTTTGACTATTCTGATCACTCTGTCGTGGCTGCGCCAGGATTCTGGCCTTTCTCCAGGATGGACTGGATAAGGGTCTTGCTACCAGTTCCTTAAGGGGTCAGATTTCGGCCTTATCTGTACTGTTGCACAAGAAGCTAGCGGAGCTTCCTGATATTCAGTCCTTTGTTCAGGCTCTGTCTAGGATCAGACCTGTCTTTGGAAATTCTGCTCCTCCTTGGAGTTTAAATTTGGTTCTTAAGATTTTGCAGAGGCCCCCAGTTTGAGCCTATGCATGTGCTTGACATTAAACTTCTTTCCTGGAAAGTCCTATTCCTACATGCTATTGCATCGGCTCACAGAGTTTTAGTTAGCCGCCTTGCAATGTGAGCCTCCTTACCTGGTTTTTCATGCTAATAAGGCTGTTCTTCACATTGGATTGGGTTTTCTTCCCAAGGTCGTGTCGAATCGTAACATTAATCAGGAAATAGTAGTTCTTTCCTTGTGTCCTAACTCTTCTTAATCAAAGGAAAAGTTGCTTCATTATTTGGACGTGGTTCGGGCCTTGAAGTTTTATCTTCAGGCCACAAAGGAATTCAGACAGACTTTGTCTTATTTGTTGTGTATTCAGGTAAGCTCAGGGGGCAGAGGGCCTCTTCCACTTCACTGTCTTTTTGGTTGAGGAGCATTATCCGTCTGGCCTATGAGACGGCTGGACATAAGACTCCTCAGAGGATTATGGCTCACTCAACTAGAACTGTGGCCTCTTCTTGGGCCTTTAAGAACGAGGCTTCTATGGAGCAGATTTGTAAGGCGGCGACTTGGTCTTCCTTACATACTTTTGCAAAGTCTTTTTACAAATTTGATGTTTTTGCTTCGGTGAAAGCAGCTTTTGGGAGAAAGGTTCTGCAGGCTGTGGTGCCCTCAGTTTAGGGTCCGCCTCCTTTTACCCTCCCGTTTTTTTTCATTCGGTGTCCTCTAGAGCTTGGGTATTTGTTCCCATAAGTAATGAATAAAGCAGTGAACTCTCTTCCCATTAAACCTAAATTATCCTTACCTGATAATTTCATTTCCATCTGTGGGAGGAGAGTCCACCGTTTGCTCCGATGGGCGGACCTAAATTTAATTTTATTCTTCTGGCACCATTTATACCCTGATATTTCTCCTACTGTTCCTTTTTCCCCTCAGCAAAATGACTGGGGGATGAGGGTAGTGGGGGAGGTATGAAGCCTTTGGCTGGGTTGTCTTTGCCGCCTCCTGGTGGCCAGGTTCTTAATTTCCACAAGTAATGAATGAAGCTGTAGACTCTCCTCCAACAGATGGAAATGAAATTATCAGGTAAGCATAATTTGTTTTACTCAGGATATGTTTTCCCCTCATCCATTAAGTCCCCCTTTTTTAATGTGGGTTCTTAATTCTGGGCAGTCCATCCTCCCAACCTACACGTTTGTGTGCCTATGATTGTACACTATGTGAGTTGAGTTTAACAGTTAGCCCCACTCATCACCTATGGCACTTCTTCTGGCTAGTTTCTCCTGCATCGTCTGTGCTTTGCGGTGACTCCTGGGATATATCTTAGGGTAGCTGTGGTACAGGCTGTGCTCCGTCACACCACTTCCGCGGCTCTTACTCCTTCAACTGGCCCGGACTCGGGGACAAGGACGTCCTTACGTGGAGGACCATTAACTCTTCTGTGACAATGCTAACTTGCCAGCCGCCCAGCAGACACTCAACCGCCGGGTGGTCCAGGCAATGGATGTGGTCGACTTGCCAAGGTTGGCTTGCCACTATCATGTGGCTCCTCCCCTTCCGGCCCACAAATTAAATTATTTTCTCTTGAATACTTTCTTGAGCGGAATGCAATTCCATTCTGATCACTGTGATTCACATCCCAGGTGTAGACAATTGGTAAGTGGATTATCTCAATCGTCAATCTGTGCACCAAGGGGAGTGGTCTCTCCACCCAAATTTATTCTTTCGCATAGTTTTAATGTGGGGTCTTCCAGAAATATCGGATGGCCTCTCGTTTGAACAAGAAACTTCCCAGGTACCTATCCAGGTCCAGGGATCCAGAGGCGGAAATGATGGATGCTCTAGCAGTACCCTGGTCTTGCCTGCTTACATTTTTCCCCCTTTAGTTCTACTTCCATGAGTGATCTTAAAGATCAAAATAGAACAATCTTATGTGTTTCTGATAGCCCCAGCGTGGCTTCACAGGATTTGGCATGTGGACCTTGTATGAATGTCCAGTTGCCTGCCTTGGTCTTTTCCTCTAAGACCAGACCTCCTGTCTCAAGGCCCGTTCTTCCATCCAAATCTCAAATCTCTAAATTTAATGGTATGGAAATTGAATGTTTAGTCCTCAGTCATAAAGGTTTCTCTGACTCATTGATTAACACTATGATTCAAACTCGCAAGCCTGTTTTAAGGAAGATCTACCATTAAGTTTCGAAAACTCATATTTCTCTTGTAAGATGTATTGAGTCCACGGATTCATCCTTACTTGTGGGATATTCTCCTTCCCAACAGGAAGTGGCAAAGAGAGCACCCACAGCAGAGCTGTCTATATAGCGCCACCCCCCAATCATTCTCTTTGCCTACTCTAAGACACTAGGAAGGGCAGAGCGAGTGTGGTGACAAAAATGTTAGTTTTTTTATTTCTCAAGCAAAAGTTTGTTATTTTAACCCCTTAATGACCACAGCACTTTTCCATTTTCTGTCCGTTTGGGACCAAGGCTATTTTTACATTTTTGCGGTGTTTGTGTTTAGCTGTAATTTTCATCTTACTCATTTACTGTACCCACACATATTATATACTGTTTTTCTCGCCATTAAATGGACTTTCTAAAGATACCATTATTTTCATCATATCTTATAATTTACTATAAAAAAAATTATAAAATATGAGGAAAAAATTGAAAAAAAACACACTTTTTCTAACTTTGACCCCCAAAATCTGTTACACATCTACAACCACCAAAAAACACCCGTGCTAAATAGTTTCTAAATTTTGTCCTGAGTTTAGAAATACCCAATGTTTACATCTTCTTTGCTTTTTTTGTAAGTTATAGGGCCATAAATACAAGTAGCACTTTGCTATTTCCAAACCATTATTTTTCAAAATTAGCGCTAGTTACATTAGAACACTAATATCTTTCAGGAATCTCTGAATATCCATTGACATGTATATAATTTTTTTTAGTAGACATCCCAAAGTATTGATCTAGGCCCATTTTGGTATATTTCATGCCACCATTTCACCGCCAAATGCGATTAAATACAAAAAATCGTTCACTTTTTTTTACAAATTTTTTCACAAACTTTTGGTTTCTCACTGAAATTATTTACAAACAGCTTGTGCAATTATGGCTTAAATGGTTGTAAATTCTTCTCTGGGATCCCCTTTGTTCAGAAATAGCAGACATATATGGCTTTGGCGTTGCTTTTTAGTAATTAGAAGGCTGCTAAATGCCACTGCGCACTACACGTGTATTATGCCCAGCAGTGAAGGGGTTAATTATGGAGCATGTAGGGAGCTTCTAGGGTTAATTTTAGCTTTAGTGTAGTGTAGTAGACAACCCCAAGTATTGATCTAGGCCCATTTTGGTATATTTCATGCCACCATTTCACCGCCAAATGCGATCAAATAAAAAAAAACGTAAACTTTTTCACAATTTTAGGTTTCTCACTGAAATCATTTACAAACAGCTTGTGCAATTATGGCACAAATGGTTGTAAATGCTTCTCTGGGATCCCCTTTGTTCAGAAATAGCAGACATATATGGCTTTGGCGTTGCTTTTTGGTAATTAGAAGGCCGCCAAATGCAGCTGCATTTCACACGTGTATTATGGCTAGCAGTGAAGGGGTTAATTATGTAGCTTGTAGGGAGCTTGCAGGGTTAATTTTAGCTTTAGTGTAGAGCTCAGCCTCCCACCTGAAACATGAGACCCCCTGATCTCTCCCAAACAGCTCTCTTCCCTCCCCCACCCCCCAATTGTCCCCGCCATCTTAAGTACTGGCAGAAACTCTGCCAGTACTAAAATAAAAGCTATATTTGGGCTTTTTTTGTGTTTTTTTTTAGCATATTTACATATGCTGCTGTGTAGGATCCCCCCTTAGCCCCCAGCCTTACTGATCCCCCACCAAAGAGCTCTCTAACCCTCCCCCTCTGCCTTAATGGGCGCCATCTTGGGTGTCTGCCAGTACCCAGTTTAGTGAAAAAATGTGCCTTTTTTTAAAAAAAAAACCCTTTTCTGCAGTGTAGCTTCCCCCCCCCCCCCCAAGATCAACCCCCCACCCCTTCCACATCTCTTAGCTGTTATTTACAGCTTTCAAAAAGTTATTTTGATGTACTTTTTAAACTTTATTTTTCTGTAGTGTAGCGGTTCCCTCCCGCTCCCGCCCCGTGCACGCGCCCGCCCGCCGCCCCCCGTGCACGCGCGCGCTCCCGTGCGCGCTCTGCCCCCCTCCACTCCACTGGGCACATCGATGGCCGCCCACCCGCCTCCCAGACTTGCTCCCACCCACCAACGATACCGGCCACCGATGTCCGGTGCAGAGAGGGCCACAGAGTGGCTCTCTCTGCATCGGATGGCCAAGGGGGGTTATTGCAGGATGCCTCCATATCGAGGCATCACGGCAATAACCGGAAAGCAGCTGGAAGCGAGCAGGATCGCTTCCAGCTGCTTTCCAGACCAAGGACGTAAGCCACACGTCCTCGGTCATTAAGTGTATTTTTTTTGAGGACGTGTGGCGTATGTCCTTGGTCCTTAAGGGGTTAAATGGTACCGGTGTGTACTATTTACTCTCTGGCAGAAAAGGGATGAAGATTTCTGCAAGGAGGGTTATGATCTTAGCACTTTGTAACTAAGATCCACTGCTGCTCTCACAAGGGCTGAAGAGTACAGGAAAACTTCAGTTGGGGGAACGGTTTGCATGCTAAGCTGCATATGAGGTATGTTCAGTCTATATTTTTTCTAGACAGACTGTGTTAATTCTAGAAAAGGCTGGCAATATCCCCATGAGGGAAGGGTAAGCTGTATTCAGACACTTGGATAGGAATTTCAGCTTGCTTGAAGGGCTCATAAGTTACTGGTGACACTGTTAGGAAGAAACGTTTTTGTTTGTTCAGTAAATGATGCAATTATAACGTTTTTTTGAAGGGACTAAAGGGGTCATTGTGTCTTGTTTTAGGTTTTTTTAACCCACATGGTTAATTAAGAGACACTCAGGTGTTTTTCTAATAGGCCTCAAAACATCGAGTGAGGTGGGAGGGGCCTATTTTCGCACCTCAGTTGCGCAGTTTCTTTTCCTTAGAGACATCCAACTGCTTCTCCAGTGGTTCCTGCTGTGTTTGAGGGCTGTAAAGGTGGTTTTTCCCCCACAAATAGTTCTGAAGGGCAGGTAGGCGCCACAGCAGAGCTGTGGCAAGGTGCTGAAAGTTTTGTTTACTGGTTTTGACGTTTTTTCAATCCGGTTTTGCCATTAAGGGGTTAATTGTTTGTTTGCATAGCTGTGCAAAGTTACTAAGGCTGTAAGATACTACTGTAAAAATTTCGTTAAGTTTACTGCTTTTTTACACTGTTTTGCAGAACTTGTGCAGCTTTTTTTCTCTTAAAGGCACAGTACCGTTTTATTTCTAAGTGTTATTTACTTTGATTACAGTGTTTTCCAAGCTTGCTTGTTACATTACTAGCCTGTTTAACATGTCTGACACCAAGGAAAATCCTTGTTCAATATGTTTGGAAGCCATTGTGGAACCCCCTCTTAGAATGTGTCCCAATTGTACTGATATGTCTATAAATTATAAAGAACATATATTAGCACTTAAAAATAGAGCAATAGATGATTCTCAGTCAGAAGTAAATGAGGGTTTAGCATCTAGCTCTCCCCAAGTGTCACAACCAGTAACGCCCGCACAAGTGACGCCAAGTACTTCTAGTGCGTTGAATTCATTTACTTTACAAGACATGGCCACAGTTATCAATACAACCCTCACAGAGGTTTTATCCAAACTGCCTGGTTTACAAGGAGAGCGGGACAGCTCTGGGTTAAGGAAAAATGCTGAGCCGTCTCATGCTTTAGTAGCCGTATCTGATATGCCCTCACAATGCTCTGAAGGGGTGAGGGATTTGTTATCTGTGGGAGAAATTTCTGATTCAGTAAAGACGCTTCCTCAGACAGATTCTGATATGACAGCTTTTAAATTTAAGCTTGAACACCTCCGCTTATTGCTTAGGGAGGTATTGGCAACTCTAGATGATTGTGACCCTATAGTGGTGCCAGAGAAATTGTGTAAAATGGATAAATACTTAGAGGTTCCTGTTTACACTGATGTTTTTCCAGTCCCTAAGAGGATTGTGAATATTATTGCTAAGGAGTGGGATAGACCAGGTATTCCGTACACTCCCCCTCCTGTTTTTAAGAAAATGTTTCCCATATCTGACACCATAAGGGACTCATGGCAGACAGTTCCTAAGGTGGTGGGAGCTATTTCTACTCTGTCTAAGCGTAGAACTATACCTATCGAAGACAGTTGTGCTTTCAACGATCCTATGGATAAAAAAATAGAGGGTCTGTTGAAGAAAATTTTTGTTCATCAAGGTTTTTCTCTCCAACCTATTGTGTGCATTGTTCCTGTAACGACTGCAGCTGCTTTCTGGTTTGAGGCTCTAGAGGAGGTTCTTCAAATGGAGACTCCATTAGAGGAGATTATGGACAGAATTAAGGCCCTTAAGTTGGCTAATTCTTTTAATACAGATGCCGCATTTCAACTGGCTAAATTAGCGGCAAAGAATTCAGGTTTTGCCATTTTAGCACGCAGGGTGTTATGGCTTAAGTCCTGGTCTGCTGATGTGTCATCTAAATCTAAACTTTTGAACATTTCTTTCAAAGGTAAGACCCTATTCGGGCCTGAACTGAAAGAGATTATTTCAGACATCACTGGAGGCATAGGTCATGCCCTCCCTCAGGATAGATCAAGTAAGATGAAGACCAAACAGAATAATTTTCGCTCCTTTCGGAACTTTAAGAGTGGTTCCGCTTCAGCTTCCTCTACTGTAAAGCAAGAGGGGAATTTTGCCCAATCCAAGTCAGTCTGGACACCTAACTAGGCTTGAAACAAGGGTAAACAGGCCAAGAAGCCTGCAGCTGCTTCTAAAACAGCATGAAGGGGTAGCCCCCGATCCGGGACCGGATCTAGTAAGGGGCAGACTCTCTCTCTTCACTCAGGCTTGGGCGAGAGATGTTTGCGATCCCTGGGCTTTAGAAATTGTGTCCCAGGGGTATCTTCTGGAATTCAAAGACTCCCTTCCAAGGGGGAGATTTCACATTTCTCGATTGTCTGTAAACCAGACAAAGAGAGAGGCGTTCTTACGCTGTGTAGAAGACCTACATACCATGGGGGTGATCCGCCCAGTCCCAATAGAGGAACATGGGCTAGGGTTTTATTCAAACCTGTTTGTTGTTCCCAAAAAAGAGGGAACTTTCAGACCAATCTTGGATCTCAAAATTCTAAACAAGTTCCTCAAGGTTCCATCATTCAAGATGGAGACTATTCGGACTATTCTACCTCTGATCCAGGAGGGTCAATATATGACTACCGTGGACTTAAAGGATGCGTATCTACACATCCCTATTCACAGAGATCATCAATTTCTCAGATTCGCCTTTCTAAACAGGCATTACCAGTTTGTGGCCCTTCCCTTCGGGCCACGGCTCCCAGAATTTTCACAAAAGTGCTAGGGTCCCTTCTGGCGGTTCTGCAACCACAGGGCATAGCAGTGGCGCCTTATCTAGACGACATCTTAATTCAGGCATCGACTTTCCAGCTAGCCAAGTCTCACACGGACATCGTGTTGGCTTTTCTGAGAGCTCACGGGTGGAAGGTGAACATAAAAAAGAGTTCTCTCTTCCCTCTTACAAGAGTTTCCTTCCTAGGGACTCTGATAGACTCGGTAGAAATGAAAATATTTCTGACGGAGGTCAGAAAATTAAAACTCTTAACCACTTGCCGAGCTCTTCATTCCATTCCTCGGCCATCAGTGGCTCAGTGTATGGAGGTAATCGGACTCATGGTAGTGGCAATGGACATAGTTCCTTTTGCCCGCCTACACCTCAGACCACTGCAACTATGCATGCTCAAACAGTGGAATGGGGATTATGCAGATTTATCTCAACTGCATCTGGACCAGGGGACCAGAGACTCTCTTCTCTGGTGGTTGTCTCAGGACCACCTGTCTCAGGGAATGTGTTTCCGCAGGCCAGAGTGGCTCATTGTAACGACAGATCCCAGCCTGCTAGGCTGGGGTGCAGTCTGGAACTCCCTGAAAGCACAGGGCTTATGGTCTCGGGAGGAAGCTCTCCTCCCGATAAACATTCTAGAACTGAGAGCGATATTCAATGCGTTTCAGACGTGGCCTCAGCTTGCTGCGGCCAAATTCATCAGATTTCAGTCGGACAACATCACGACTGTAGCTTATATCAATCATCAAGGAGGAACAAGGAGTCCTCTAACGATGATGGAGGTAACCAAAATAATCCGGTGGGCAGAGGATCACTCTTGCCATCTCTCAGCAATCCACATCCCAGGGGTAGAGAACTGGGAGGCGGATTTTCTAAGTCGTCAGACTTTTCATCCGGGCGAGTGGGAACTCCATCCGCAGGTATTTGCCCAGCTGATTCAGCTGTGGGGCACACCAGAATTGGATCTGATGGCGTCTCGTCAGAATGCCAAACTTCCTCATTACGGGTCCAGGTCCCGGGATCCCAAGGCGGTACTGATAGATGCTCTAGCAGTGCCTTGGTCCTTCAATCTGGCCTATGTATTTCCACCGTTTCCTCTCCTCCCTCGTCTGGTTGCCAGAATCAAGCAGGAGAGATCTTCGGTAATTCTGATAGCACCTGCGTGGCCACGCAGGATTTGGTATGCAGACCTAGTGGACATGTCCTCTGTTCCACCGTGGACTCTGCCAATGAGGCGGGACCTTCTAATTCAAGGTCCGTTCACGCATCCAAATCTAGTTTCTCTGCGTCTGACTGCTTGGAGATTGAACGCCTGATTCTATCAAAGCGTAGTTTCTCTGAGTCGGTCATTGATACCCTGATTCAGGCTAGAAAGCCTGTCACCAGGAAGATCTATCATAAGATTTGGCGCAAATATCTTTATTGGTGTGAATCCAAAGGTTACTCGTGGAGTAAGATTAGGATTCCTAGAATATTGTCTTTTCTCCAAGAAGGTTTGGAGAAGGGATTATCTGCTAGTTCCCTAAAAGGTCAAATGTCTGCTTTGTCTATTCTACTACACAAACGTCTGGCAGATGTCCCAGACGTTCAAGCATTTAGTCAGGCTTTGGTCAGAATCAAGCCTGTATTTAAACCTGTTGCTCCGACATGGAACCTAAACTTAGTTCTTAAAGTTCTTCAAGGGGTTCCGTTTGAACCTATGCATTCCATAGATATTAAGCTTCTATCTTGGAAAGTTTTGCTTTTAGTAGCTATCTCTTCGGCTCGAAGAGTTTCTGAGCTATCTGCTTTACAATGTGATTCCCCTTACCTTGTTTTCCATGCAGATAAGGTGGTTTTGCGTACCAATCTTGATGTGGTTCGTGCTTTAAAGTTCTACTTACAAGCAACTAAAGATTTCCGTCAAACATCTTCATTGTTTGTTGTTTATTCTGGTAAACGGAGAGGTCAAAGGGCTACGGCTACCTCTCTTTCCTTTTGGCTGAAAAGCATCATCCGTTTGGCCTATGAGACTGCTGGACAGCAGCCTCCTGAAAGAATTACTGCTCATTCTACTAGAGCTGTGGCTTCCACATGGGCTTTTAAGAATGAGTCTTCTTTTGAACAGATTTGTAAGGCGGCGACTTGGTCTTCGCTTCATACTTTTTCCAAATTTTCCAAATTCAATACTTTTGCTTCTTCGGAGGCTATTTTTGGGAGAGAGGTTCTACAAGCAGTGGTGCCTTCCGTTTAAGGTCCCTGTCCCTGTCTTGTCCCTCCCTTCATCTGTGTCCTAAAGCTTTGGTATTGATATCCCACAAGTAAGGATGAATCCGTGGACTCGATACATCTTACAAGAGAAAACATAATTTATGCTTACCTGATAAATTTATTTCTCTTGCAATGTATCGAGTCCACAGCCCGCCCTGTTTTTTAAGACAGGCATATATATTTTTATTTTAAAACTTTCAGTCACCACTGCACCCTATAGTTTCTCCTTTTTCTTCCTAGCCTTCGGTCGAATGACTGGAGGGTGGAGCTAAGAGGGGAGCTATATAGACAGCTCTGCTGTGGGTTCTCTCTTTGCCACTTACTGTTGGGACGGAGAATATCCCACAAGTAAGGATGAATCCGTGGACTCGATACATCACAAGAGAAATACATTTATCAGGTAAGCATAAATTATGTTTTCTTGGTGTTCTTCTCATGATTTCTCTTGGCATTGTTTTCGGATACCTTCAGTTTCTTCAGGATGGTGTGAATAAAGGTTTGTCTGCCTTGAAAGGACAAATCTCTGCTCTTTATTTTTTATTTCAAAGAAAGATTGGAAATCTTTTGTCCAGACTTTAATTCAAATTAAACCAGTTATTAAATCTATTTCTCCTCCCTGGAGTCTTAATTTGCTGTTAAAGATTTTACAGGCTCCTCCTTTTGAGCCTATAAATACTTTGGACATTAAACTACTTTCTTGGAAAGTGTTGTTTCTTTTGGCCATCTCTTCTGCTAGAAGAGTCTCTGAATTGTCTGCCTTCTCTTGTGAGTCTCCTTATCTGATTTTTCATCATTTATAAAGCTTTATTCAAATTTGAGCCTAAAGTTGTAAATTCTAACACCATTAATAGACAAATTATTCTTCCTTCTTTATGTCCTAATCCTAAAATTAAAAGATCATTATACTCTTTGGAATGTCGTTAGAGCTTTAAAATACTATGTAGATGTTACTAAGGATTTAAGACAGATTTCTAATCTGTTATTTTTTCTGGTTTTGGAAAAGGTCAGAAAGCCTCGGAGAATTACATCTCATTCTATAAGTCTCCGCCTCAGAGAATTACAGCTCATTCTATAAGACAGTTGACACTTTTTGGGCTTTCAGGAATGAAGCTTCAGTTGATCAAATCTGCAAAGCGGCCACTTGGTCGTCTTTGCATACCTTTACTAAATGTTACCATTTTGATGTTTTTGCTTCTTTAGAAGCAGCTTTTGGTAGAAAGGTTCTTTAAGCAACAGTTTGATTCTAGTGTCTATAATTTGAGTTTTTTATTTAAAAAAAAACCTAATTACTTTTTCGATTTTTAATTTATTTTATTTTATCCCTCCCTTTTGTTGTTACTCGTGGACTTCCACATCTTGGGTATTATATCCCATCAGTAACAAGCTTGTGGACTCTCATCACCTATATGAAAGAAAACATAATTTATGTAAGAACTTACCTGATTTATTTCATGGTGGCGAGAGTCCACGAGGCTTATCTATTTTTTGGGGTTATGAATTTAGTTTTTTTATATAAAGCACATCTTTTTCCTGCTCTTTTTTATGCTTTTTCTCCTTATACACCTCACTAACTTGGCTATTCTTTAAACTGAGGTATGAGTGAGGTGGGAGGGGTATTTATAGGCATTTGAGGTTTGGGAAACTTTGCCTTCTCCTGGTAGGAATGTATATCACATCAGTAACAAGCTTGTGGACTCTCGCCACCATGAAATAAATTAATTTATCAGTTAAGTTCTTACATAAATTGTTTTTCTTGTTTAGCAGTAATTAAGCTTTGGGTCTGCATACCTAAAAACTTATAGCAAGGGGGGTACTCTGATTAGCCTGCCTTTTATTGATTGAAAACATTCAGCAGACTGGACAGAGAGAATAAGGTGAAAAGAACAGTATCTATCATTTGGACACTTTCTGTGTTGGTCACCTTGTAGTTGTCTTCCTTAGGAGCTCTACATTGTAAACTCTGTAGTCCGATTCTGCTCAAAGTTGCTTTATAGAGCAATGAGTTACTCGGCTGCACAGAGATTTAGCTTCTCATCTGCACACTCTCCTACACAGCGAAGACCTGCACTAGCAGTCTTCTACTCAGCACTGCCTTAGTCTGTCACTATCTGAAGCTTTTGAGAATTTCTGGTGGGCGAGCAGGTATTATTACTATACCGATAGGGCAATATTTCCCACCAAGGTCTCAGTGTTTCGGATTGTAGCTGGCTGTCTATGTAAATTTTCAGATGAGCCAAGGCAGGCCTTATAAGTTCTCGCTGCCATTCATGAAACACCCATAAACATACAGACAGACAGACATACACACAGGTATACACAAACATACCTAGACACACATACATACAGATCTACATATACAAAAATATGCTTGCAGTTATATATGCACACACAGTATATGAGGGGCCTGTTAGTGTGAACTATATTTTCAAGTAATGGTAGATATATTCTCAGACCCGACAGCAGCCTATTTCTATGCCCCACTTTCTCAGTTAGCTGACAGGGGTGTCTCTGTACACAGACTGTGGTGCGCTACCTTGGTGACTACCGTTACTTAGCCTTCATATATTGGGGTCCTCAAGCCCATATTGTCCCCCTTAATAAACAGTATTGTAGATGGACATTCATTAATAGCAGGGTAATCGTATTGATCATAAACATGGCTACCATATGTGCCAGGAGGTTTGCATTTCTCATTCTCAAAAATGGGCAACTATAATATTTATCTGTCTATATCTATTTGTATTTAAAGGATCATTATTTTTAAGAAAATTGAACAAACTGTTCCCTTTTCTCCTGTTAAGTGTAGTCAGTCCACGGGTCATCCATTACTTATGGGATTATAACTCCTCCCTAACAGGAAGTGCAAGAGGATCACCCAAGCAGAGCTGCTATATAGCTCCTCCCCTCTACGTCATACCCAGTCATTCTCTTGCACCTAACTAATAGATAGGATGTGTGAGAGGACAGTGGTTATTAAAACTTAGTTTTTATTTCTTCAATCAAAAGTTTGTTATTTTAAACGGCACCGGAGTGTGTTGTTTTTTCTCAGGCAGCATTAGAAGAAGAATCTACCTGAGTTTGTGTATGATCTTAGCGGACGTAACTAAGATCCATTTTGCTGTTCTTGGCCTTCTGAGGAGCGAGGTAACTTCAGAACAGGGGACAGCGGGCAGGGTTCACCTGCAAAGAGGTATGTTGCAGTATATTATTTTCTAAGGAATGGAATTGACTGAGAAAATACTGCTAATACCGTTAAAATGTAAGTACAGCCTTAAATGCAGTAGTAGCAACTGGTATCAGGCTGATATGTATGTATGTTGGCACTGAAGTATTTCTGGGGAATGGCACTTCACTAAGAAAATACTGTATACATATAACTTATAGCCTTTCTGCAGTGATAGCGACTAGCAACAGGCTTTTAATATCATTTCATATATTTATATTTAAAACGTTTACTGGCAGGTTAATCGTTTTCTCTCTGAGGTACTTGATGAAAAATTTTATGGGCATTATTTTCCACTTGGCTGTCGTTTGTTTTTGAACAAATTCAGTTTACTGAGCTTCCCCACTGTTGTATTATGAGTGGGAGGGGCTTATTTTGGCGCTTTTACTACGCATTAGAAATTCAGTCACAAGTCTTTCTTATTCTCCCTGCATGATCCAGGACGTCTCTACAGAGCTCAGGGGTCTCCAAAACTAGTTTGAGGGAGGTAATCACTCACAGCAGACCTGTGAGACTGTGATTTGACTGTGATAAAAACGTATATAATTTTATTGTTATCCGTTTTTTTGGTATTAAGGGGTTAATATTCCATTTGCTAATGGGTGCAATCCTTTGCTAAATTAATGCATTTCATGTGAAAAATTGATTGCTATAACTAATCCGGTTCATTGTTATCTCAACTGTGACAGTTTTTTTGTGTGCTTCTTAAAGGCACAGTGACGTTTTTTATATTGCTTGTAAATTCATTTAAAAAGTATTTTCCAAGCTTGCTAGTCTAATTGCTAGTTTGTTTAAACATGTCTGACACAGAGGAATCTCTGTGTTCAAAGGCCAATGTGGAGCCCAATAGAAATTTATGTACTAATTGCATTGATGCTACTTTAAATAAAAGCCAATCTGTACATTTTAAGAAAAATTCACCAGACAACGAGGGGGAAGTTATGCCGACTAACTTGCCTCACGTGTCAGTACCTGCGTCTCCCGCTCAGGAGGTGCGTGATATTGTAACGCCAAGTACATCAGGGCGGCCATTACAAATCACTTTGCAAGACATGGCTAATGTTATGACTGAAGTTTTATCTAAATTGCCAGAACTTAGAGGTAAACGAGACCACTCTGGGGTGAGAACAGAGTGCGCTGATAATACTAGGGCCATGTCTGATACTGCGTCACAATTTGCAGAACATGAAGACAGAGAGCTTCATTCTGTGGGTGACGGATCTGATCCAAATAAACTGGATTCAGACATTTCAAATTTTAAATTTAAGCTTGAGAACCTCCGTGTGTTACTAGGGGAGGTGTTAGCGGCTCTGAATGATTGTAACACGGTTGCAATCCCAGAGAAAATATGTAGGTTGGATAAATATTTTGCGGTACCAACGTGTACTGACGTTTTCCCTATACCTAAAAGACTTACAGAAATTGTTAACAAGGAGTGGGATAGACCCGGTGTGCCTTTCTCACCCCCTCCTATATTTAGAAAAATGTTTCCAATAGACGCCACCACACGGGACTTATGGCAGACGGTCCCTAAGGTGGAGGGAGCAGTTTCTACTTTAGCTAAGCGTACCACTATCCCGGTGGAGGATAGCTGTGCCTTTTCAGATCCAATGGATAAAAAGTTAGAGGGTTACCTTAAGAAAATGTTTGTTCAACAAGGTTTTATATTGCAACCCCTTGCATGCATTGCGCCTGTCACGGCTGCGGCGGCATTCTGGTTTGAGTCTCTGGAAGAGACCATTAGTTCAGCTACGCTGGATGAGATTACAGACAAGCTTAGAGTCCTTAAGCTAGCTAATTCATTTATTTCGGATGCCGTAGTACATTTAACTAAACTTACGGCTAAGAACTCCGGATTCGCCATTCAGGCGCGCAGAGCGCTGTGGCTTAAATCATGGTCAGCTGATGTGACTTCTAAATCCAAATTGCTCAACATACCTTTCAAGGGGCAGTCACTATTCGGGCCCGGTTTAAAAGAGATTATCGCTGACATTACTGGAGGTAAGGGCCATGCCCTGCCTCAAGACAGAGCCAAACCAAGGGCTAAACAGTCTAATTTTCGTGCCTTTCGTAACTTCAAGGCAGGAGCAGCATCAACTTCCTCCGCTCCAAAACAGGAAGGAACCGTTGCTCGCTACAGACAGGGCTGGAAACCTAACCAGACCTGGAACAAGGGCAAGCAGGCCAGAAAACCTGCTGCTGCCCCTAAGACAGCATGAAGTGAGGGCCCCCTATCCGAAAGCGGATCTAGTGGGGGGCAGACTTTCTCTCTTCGCCCAGGCTTGGGCAAGAGATGTCCAGGATCCCTGGACGTTAGAGATCATATCTCAGGGATATCTTCTGGACTTCAAAGCTTCTCCCCCAAAAGGGAGATTTCATCTTTCAAGGTTGTCAACAAACCAGATAAAGAAAGAGGCGTTTCTACGCTGTGTACAAGATCTTTTACTAATGGGAGTGATCCACCCGGTTCCACGGTCGGAACACGGACAAGGGTTTTACTCAAATCTGTTCGTGGTTCCCAAGAAAGAGGGAACCTTCAGACCAATCTTGGATTTAAAGATCCTAAACAAATTCCTAAGAGTTCCATCGTTTAAAATGGAAACTATTCGGACAATATTACCCATGATCCAAAAGGGTCAGTACATGACCACAGTGGATTTAAAGGATGCCTACCTTCACATACCGATTCACAAAGATCATTACCGGTATCTAAGGTTTGCCTTCCTGGACAGGCATTACCAGTTCGTAGCTCTTCCCTTCGGGTTAGCTACTGCTCCAAGAATCTTCACAAAGGTTCTGGGTTCTCTTCTGGCGGTACTAAGACCGCATGGAATATCGGTAGCTCCATACCTAGACGACATTCTAATACAAGCGTCAAGTTTCCAAACTGCCAAGTCTCATACAGAGTTAGTACTGGCATTTCTAAGGTCACATGGGTGGAAGGTGAATGTAGAAAAGAGTTCTCTTTTGCCACTCACAAGAGTTCCCTTTTTAGGGACTCTTATAGATTCTGTAGAAATGAAAATTTACCTGACAGAGGACAGGTTAACAAAACTCCTAAATGCTTGCCGTGTCCTTCATTCCATTCCACACCCGTCAGTGGCTCAATGCATGGAGGTAATCGGCTTAATGGTAGCGGCAATGGACATAGTTCCCTTTGCACGCCTGCATCTCAGACCACTGCAATTGTGCATGCTAAGTCAGTGGAATGGGGATTACTCAGATTTGTCCCCTATGCTGAATCTGGATCAAGAGACCAGAAATTCTCTTCTATGGTGGCTCTCTCGGCCACGTCTGTCCAAGGGGATGCCCTTCAGCAGGCCAGATTGGACGATTGTAACAACAGACGCCAGCCTGCTAGGTTGGGGCGTTGTCTGGAATTCCCTGAAGACTCAGGGATCATGGACTCAGGAGGAGAGCCTCCTTCCCATAAACATTCTGGAATTAAGAGCAGTTTTCAATGCCCTTCTGGCTTGGCCTCAGTTAGCAACTCTGAGGTTCATCAGGTTTCAGTCAGACAACATCACGACTGTGGCTTACATCAACCATCAGGGAGGGACAAGGAGTTCCCTAGCGATGATGGAAGTCTCAAAGATAATTCACTGGGCAGAGTCTCACTCTTGCCACCTATCAGCGATCCACATCCCAGGCGTGGAGAACTGGGAGGCGGATTTTCTAAGTCGCCAGACTTTTCATCCGGGGGAGTGGGAACTTCATCCGGAGGTCTTTGCCCAAATACTTCGGCGTTGGGGCAAACCAGATCTGGATCTCATGGCGTCTCGCCAGAACGCCAAACTTCCTTGTTACGGATCCAGGTCCAGGGACCCGGGAGCGGTTCTGATAGATGCTCTGACAGCACCTTGGGCCTTCAACATCGCTTATGTGTTTCCACCCTTCCCGATGCTTCCTCGATTGATTGCCAGGATCAAACAGGAGAGAGCATCGGTGATTCTAATAGCGCCTGCGTGGCCACGCAGGACCTGGTATGCAGACCTAGTGGACATGTCGTCCTGTCCACCATGGTCTCTACCTCTGAGACAGGACCTTCTAGTTCAGGGTCCTTTCAAACATCCAAATCTAATTTCTCTGAGGCTGACTGCATGGAGATTGAACGCTTGATTTTATCAAAGCGTGGTTTCTCGGAGTCAGTGATTGATACCTTAATACAGGCTAGGAAGCCTGTTACCAGGAAAATTTACCATAAAATATGGCGCAAATACTTGCATTGTTGCGAATCCAAGAGTTACTCATGGAGTAAGGTTAGGATTCCTAGGATATTGTCTTTTCTACAAGAAGGTTTAGAAAAGGGTTTATCCACTAGTTCGTTAAAGGGACAGATCTCAGCTTTGTCCATCCTTTTACACAAACGTCTGTCAGAAGTTCCAGACGTTCAGGCTTTTTGTCAGGCTTTGGCCAGAATTAAGCCTGTGTTTAAAACTGTTGCTCCGCCATGGAGCTTAAACTTAGTTCTTAACTTTTTACAGGGTGTTCCGTTTGAACCCCTTCATTCCATTGATATCAAGCTGTTATCTTGGAAAGTTCTGTTTTTAATGGCTATTTCCTCGGCTCGAAGAGTCTCGGAGTTATCGGCCTTACATTGTGATTCTCCTTATCTGATTTTTCATTCAGACAAGGTAGTTCTGCGTACTAAACCTGGGTTCTTACCTAATGTAGTCACTAACAGGAATATCAATCAAGAGATTGTTGTTCCATCATTGTGCCCTAACCCTTCCTCAAAGAAGGAACGACTTCTGCACAATCTGGACGTTGTTCGTGCCCTGAAATTTTATTTGCAGGCAACTAAAGATTTTCGACAAACGTCTTCCCTGTTTGTCGTTTATTCTGGACAGAGGAGAGGTCAAAAGGCTTCGGCTACCTCTCTCTCCTTTTGGCTTCGTAGCATAATACGTTTAGCCTATGAGACTGCTGGACAGCAGCCTCCTGAAAGAATTACAGCTCATTCTACCAGAGCTGTGGCTTCCACTTGGGCCTTTAAAAATGAGGCCTCTGTTGAACAGATTTGCAAGGCTGCGACTTGGTCTTCACTTCACACTTTTTCCAAATTTTCCAAATTTTACACTTTTGCTTCTTCGGAGGCTGTTTTTGGGAGAAAGGTTCTTCAGGCAGTGGTTCCTTCTGTGTAAAGATCCTGCCTGTCCCTCCCGTCATCCGTGTACTTTTAGCTTTGGTATTGGTATCCCATAAGTAATGGATGACCCGTGGACTGACTACACTTAACAGGAGAAAACAAAATTTATGCTTACCTGATAAATTCCTTTCTCCTGTAGTGTAGTCAGTCCACGGCCCGCCCTGTTTTTTTATGGCAGGTCTAAATTTTAAATTATACTCCAGTCACCACTGCACCCTATAGTTTCTCCTTTCTCGTTTGGTTTTCGGTCGAATGACTGGGTATGACGTAGAGGGGAGGAGCTATATAGCAGCTCTGCTTGGGTGATCCTTTTGCACTTCCTGTTAGGGAGGAGTTATAATCCCATAAGTAATGGATGACCCGTGGACTGACTACACTACAGGAGAAAGGAATTTCAGGTAAGCATAAATTTTGTTTTTTCTCTCTCTCTGTGTATAATATATATATATATATATATATATATATATATATATATATATATATATATATATATATATATATATATATATATATATATATATATATATATATACACATACACATACATACATACATACATACATACATACATACATACATACATACATACATACATACATACACGTGTTCTCCACAGAGAATACCAGCTGGGTGTCATATAGATGTATGCTCTGTCTAAATCATGAATGTCTAATTATGACTTTACTGTCCCTTTAAAGCTAAATGTTAACTGCATTATCTAACTTAAATTGATTTAATAATAATTTGTGCAACAAACACTGAAAACAATCAATATCAGTTCATTTTAGCTTAATAATGGCTTAATTTTAGTTGGGTTGTCAGTAAAATCAGCTTGATGTATGCTCTGTCTAAATCATGAATGTCTAATTATGACTTTACTGTCCCTTTAAAGCTAAATGTTAACTGCATTATCTAACTTAAATTGATTTAATAATAATTTGTGCAACAAACACTGAAAACAATCAATATCAGTTCATTTTAGCTTAATAATGGCTTAATTTTAGTTGGGTTGTCAGTAAAATCAGCTTGGTGGCATGCCCATTAAATAATTCCTGGGGAGAACACTGTAAACCATTTTTATTTACTTTCATCATTGCCAAAATAAATAAATCAGACCAATATATGATTTCTTTTAGGGCTTGTTCATCCGAGCAGTAAGAGCTTATAATGGAGAAAACTGGAGAACTTCTATTTCTGATATGGAACTTGCACTGCCAGAATTTTTTAAGGCCTTTGAAGAATGCATAGCAGCTTGTGAAAGATCCCGGGAGATTAAGGAATTTAAAGACCTTTATCTTTCTATAGCAGGTTGGTAAAATGTGCTAACTAAGGGCCAAATTACAAGTGGCGCGTTAACTGCGCTAGAAGTAAGCTTTTTGGGTTATGCTAGTATTATGAGTTGAAAGTAAACTGTGTTTGCTCATGCGCTAACCCTAATATCGCACGCGCGATAACCTGTGGGAAAAAAACACCCTGCTTGTGAGCAAACCCGATCACATATTCTCATGTGAGCTAACCTGACATGAAAATATGAATATTTCCCATTCCAATGTTCTTCACATAGAAGAATGTTCTATTTATTCATAAATGCACATTTCTATATACTGTATATCTAATGGTATTTTGGTACAATATATATTTATACCTCTATAATATATACATGCATAGGGCTCAAAATTTCCAGTACTAAGCCACTAGCCAGGCCAAAATGTTACTCGCCACTTCTGATCCCACCCACAAACTGACCATGCCACGCCCACTACTCCACACTATCTTTAATTATGTTTAGCTATCGCAAAACACATTGTGCATTAATTTTAATCTTCTTTCTATTTTATACCATAAGAAATTAAATAATATTACATACATTAATAAATTAACACAAAAAAGTGCATAACAGCAACATCAACTAGGGGTTCTGGGGAAGGCAACAGCTAGATGAAATAGGCTGCTCATTAATCCTAGGTAAATGTACAAGTGTGGAAAAGGGGCGCTAAAAGCGAAGAATAAATATGTAAATTCTAAGGATACATATTGACAATATTTGTCATTAGCATTTACATTTCTTTCATGTAATTGGCAAGAGTCCATGAGCTAGTGACATATGGGATATACAATCCTACCAGGAGGGGCAAAGTTTCTCAAATCTCAAAATGCCTATAAATACACCCCTCACCACACCCACAATTCAGTTTGACAAACTTTGCCTCCTATGGAGGTGGTGAAGTAAGTTTGTGCTAAGATTTCTACTTTGATATGCACTTCTCAGCATTTTGAAGCCCGGTTCCTCTCAGAGTACAGTGAATGTCAGAGGGATGTGAAGGGAGCATCACCTATTGAATGCAATGGTTTTTCTCACAGGAGATCTATTTCTTAGGTTCTCTTTTATCGGTCGTAGAGATTCATCTCTTACCTCCCTTTTCAGATCGACGATATACTCTCATATACCATTACCTCTACTGATAACTGTTTCAGTACTGGTTTGGCTATCTGCTATATGTGGATGGGTGTCTTTTGGTAAGTATGTTTTCTCTTGTTAAGTGTATCCAGTCCTCGGATCATCCATTACTTATGGGATATTCTCCTTCCCAACAGGAAGTTGCAAGAGGATCACCCACAGCAGAGCTGCTATATAGCTCCTCCCCTAACTGCCATATCCAGTCATTCTCTTGCAAGCCTCAACCAAGATGGAGGTCGTAAGAGGAGTGTGGTGTTTTATACTTAGTTTATTTCTTCAATCAAAAGTTTATTTTTAAATGGTACCGGAGTGTGCTGTTTATCTCAGGCAGTATTTAGAAGAAGAATCTGCCTGCATTTTCTATGATCTTAGCAGAAGTAACTAAGATCCATGGCTGTTCTCACATATTCTGAGGAGTGAGGTAACTTCAGAGAGGGAATGGCGTGCAGGTTTTCCTGCAATAAGGTATGTGCAGTTAATATATTTCTAGGGATGGAATTTGCTAGAAAATGCTGCTTATACCGGATTAATGTAAGTAAAGCCTTAAATGCAGTGATAGCTACTGGTATCAGGCTAATTAATAGAGATGCATACTCTTATAAAAATGTAATATAAAACGTTTGCTGGCATGTTAATCGTTTTTATATATGTTTGGTGACAAAACTTATTGGGGCCTAGTTTTTTTCCACATGGCTGGTTTGATTTCTGCCTAGAGACAGTTTCCTGAATCTTTCCACTGTTGCAATATGAGTGGGAAGGGCCTATTTTAGTGCTTTTCTGTGCAGCTAAAAATACTGACAGAGACATTCATCTTCCCTCTGCATGATACAGGACATCTCTGAAGGGCTCAAAAGGCTTCAAAGTCGTGTTTGAGGAGGGTAACAATCACAGTAGACTGTGGCAGTTGTGACTGTGTTTAAAAAACGTTTTTGTCATTTATTATTCTGTTTTTGTTATTAAGGGGTTAATCATCCATTTGCAAGTGGGTGCAATGCTCTGCTGACTTGTTACATACACTGTAAAAATTTTGTTAGTGTAACTGCCTTTTTTCACTGTTATTTCAAATTTTGTCAAAATGTGTTTCTCTTAAAGGCACAGTAACGTTTTTTATATTGCTTGTTAACTTGCTTTAAAGTGTTTTCCAAGCTTGCTAGTCTCATTGCTAGTCTGTACAAACATGTCTGAAACAGAGGATACTTGTTCATGTTTAAAAGCCATGGTGGAGCCCCATAGGAGAATGTGTACTAAATGTATTGATTTCACCTTAAACAGTAAAGATCAGTCTTTATCTATAAAAGAATTGTCACCAGAGGGGTCTGTCGAGGGGGAAGTTATGCCGACTAACTCTCCCCACGTGTCGGACCCTTCGCCTCCCGCTCAAGGGACGCACGCTAATATGGCGCCAAGTACATCAGGGACGCCCATAGCGATTACTTTGCAGGACATGGCTGCAATCATGAATAATACCCTGTCAGAGCGCGATAGCTCTGGGGTTAGATGAGATACAGAGCGCGTAGATGCTGTAAGAACCATGTCTGATACTGCGTCACAATATGCAGAACCTGAGGACGGAGAGCTTCAGTCTGTGGGTGACGTCTCTGATTCGGGGAGACCTGATTCAGAGATTTCTAATTTTAAATTTAAGCTTGAGAACCTCCGTGTATTGCTTGGGGAGGTATTAGCTGCTCTGAATGACTGTGACACAATTGCAGTGCCAGAGAAATTGTGTAGGCTGGATAAATACTATGCAGTGCCGGTGAGTACTGATGTTTTTCCAATATCTAAAAGGCTTACAGAAATTATTAGTAAGGAGTGGGATAGGCCCGGTGTGCCCTTTTCCCCACCTCCTATATTTAGAAAAATGTTTCCAATAGATGCCGCTACACGGGACTTATGGCAGACTGTCCCTAAGGTGGAGGGAGCAGTTTCTACTTTAGCAAAGTGTACCACTATCCCGGTTGAGGACAGTTGTGCTTTTTCAGATCCAATGGATAAAAAATTAGAGGGTTACCTTAAGAAAATGTTTATTCAACAAGGTTTTATTTTACAGCCCCTTGCATGCATTGCGCCTGTCACTGCTGCGGCGGCATTCTGGTTTGAGGCCCTGGAAGAGGCCATCCATACAGCTCCATTGACTGAAATTGTTGACAAGCTGAGAACTCTTAAGCTAGCTAACTCATTTGTTTCTGATGCCATTGTTCATTTGACTAAACTAACGGCTAAGAGTTCCGTATTCGCCATCCAGGCGCGTAGGGCGCTATGGCTCAAATCCTGGTCAGCTGATGTGACTTCAAAGTATAAATTACTCAACATTCCTTTAAAGGGGCAGACCTTATTAGGGCCTGGTTTGAAAGAAATTATTGCTGACATTACTGGAGGTAAGGGTCATACCCTTCCTCAGGACAGGGCCAAATCAAAGGCCAAACAGTCTAATTTCCGTGCCTTTCGAAATTCCAAGGCAGGTGCAGCATCAACTTCCTCCGCTTCAAGACAAGAGGGAACTTTTGCTCAATCTAAGCAGGCCTGGAAACCTAACCAGTCCTGGAGCAAAGGCAAGCAGGCCAGAAAGCCTGCTGCTGCCTCTAAGACAGCATGAAGGAACGGCTCCCTATCCGGCGACGGCTCTAGTAGGGGGCAGACTTTTTCTCTTCGCCCAGGCGTGGACAAGAGATGTTCAGGATCCCTGGGCGTTGGAGATCATATCTCAGGGATATCTTCTGGACTTCAAAGCTTCCCCTCCACAAGGGAGATTTAATCTTTCAAGGTTATCTGCAAATCAGATAAAGAAAGAGGCATTCCTACGCTGTGTGCAAGACCTCCTAGTAATGGGAGTGATCCATCCAGTTCCGCGGACGGAACAAGGACAGGGTTTTTATTCAAATCTGTTTGTGGTTCCCAAAAAAGAGGGAACCTTCAGACCAATTTTGGATCCAAAGATCTTAAACAAATTCCTCAGAGTTCCATCTTTCAAAATGGAAACTATTCGGACCATCCTACCCATGATCCAAGAGGGTCAGTACATGACCACAGTGGACTTAAAGGATGCCTACGTTCACATACCGATTCACAAAGATCATCATCGGTTCCTAAGGTTTGCCTTTCTAGACAGGCATTACCAATTTGTAGCTCTTCCCTTCGGGTTGGCTACAGCCCCGAGAATCTTTACGAAGGTTCTGGGCTCACTTCTGGCGGTTCTAAGACCGCGAGGCATAGCGGTGGCTCCGTATCTAGACGACATCCTGATACAGGCGTCAAGCTTTCAAATTGCTAAGTCTCATACAGAGATAGTTCTGGCATTTCTGAGATCGCACGGGTAGAAAGTGAACGAGGAAAAGAGTTCTCTATCCCCACTCACAAGAGTCTCCTTCTTAGGGACTCTTATAGATTCTGTAGAGATGAAAATTTACCTGACGGAGTCCAGGTTATCAAAGCTTCTAAATGCTTGCCGTATTCTTCATTCCATTCCGCGCCCTTCGGTGGCTCAGTGTATGGAGGTGATTGGCTTAATAGTAGCGGCAATGGACATAGTGCCATTTGCGCGCCTACATCTCAGACCGCTGCAATTATGCATGCTAAATCAGTGGAATGGGGATTACACAGATTTGTCCCCTCTGCTAAATCTGGATCAAGAGACCAGAGATTCTCTTCTCTGGTGGTTGTCTCTGGTCCACCTGTCCGAGGGTATGACCTTTCGCAGGCCAGATTGGACAATTGTAACAACAGATGCCAGCCTTCTAGGTTGGGATGCAGTCTGGAACTCCATGAAGGCACAGGGATTGTGGACTCAGGAGGAGAAACTCCTTCCGATAAATATTCTGGAGTTAAGAGCAATATTCAATGCTCTTCTGGCTTGGCCTCAGTTAGCAACACTGAGGTTCATCAGATTTCAGTCGGACAATATAACGACTGTGGCTTCCATCAACCATCAAGGGGGAACCAGGAGTTCCCTAGCGATGTTAGAAGTCTCAAAAATAATTCGCTGGGCAGAGACTCACTCTTGCCGCCTGTCAGCAATCCATATCCCAGGCGTGGAGAACTGGGAGGCGGATTTTCTAAGTCGTCAGACTTTTCACCCGGGGGAGTGGGAACTCCATCCGGAGGTGTTTGCTCAGTTGATTCATCTTTGGGGCAAACCAGAGTTGGATCTCATGGCGTCTCGCCAGAACGCCAAGCTTCCTTGTTACGGATCCAGGTCCAGGGACCCAGAAGCGACGCTAATAGATGCTCTAGCAGCGCCTTGGTTCTTCAACCTGGCTTAGGTGTTTCCACCGTTTCCTCTGCTCCCCCAACTGATTGCCAAAATCAAACAGGAGAGAGCATTGGTGATTTTAATAGCGCCTGCGTGGCCACGCAGGACCTGGTATGCAGACCTAGTGGACATGTCATCCTTTCCACCATGGACTCTGCCTCTAAGACAGGACCTTCTAATACAAGGTCCTTTCAGTCATCCAAATCTAATTTCTCTGAGACTGACTGCATGGAGATTGAACGCTTGATTCTATCAAAGCGTGGCTTCTCCGAGTCAGTCATTGATACCTTAATACAGGCACGATAGCCTGTTACCAGGAAAATCTATCACAAGATATGGCGTACATATCTTTACTGGTGTGAATCCAAGAATTACTCATGGAGTAAGGTTAGGATTCCTAGGATATTGTCCTTTCTCCAAGAGGGTTTGGACAAAGGATTATCAGCTAGTTCCTTAAAGGGACAGATTTCTGCTCTGTCTATTCTTTTGCACAAGCGTCTGGCAGAAGTTCCAGACGTCCAGGCATTTTGTCAGGCTTTGGTTAGAATTAAGCCTGTGTTTAAACCTGTTGCTCCCCCATGGAGCTTAAACTTGGTTCTTCAAGGAGTTCCGTTTGAACCCCTTCATTCCATTGATATTAAGCTTTTATCTTGGAAAGTTCTGTTTTTGATGGCTATTTCCTCGGCTCGGAGAGTCTCTGAGCTATCTGCCTTACAATGTGATTCTCCTTATCTGATTTTTCATGCAGATAAGGTAGTTCTGCGTACCAAACCTGGGTTTTTACCTAAGGTGGTTTCTAACAGGAATATCAATCAAGAGATTGTTGTTCCATCATTGTGTCCTAATCCTTCTTCAAAGAAGAAACGTCTTTTACATAATCTGGACGTAGTCCGTGCCTTGAAGTTTTACTTACAAGCTACTAAAGATTTTCGTCAAACATCTTCCCTGTTTGTCGTTTATTCTGGACAGAGGAGAGGTCAAAAAGCTTCGGCAACCTCTTTCCTTTTGGCTTCGGAGTATTATACGCCTAGCCTATGAGACTGCTGGACAGCAGCCCCCTGAAAGAATTACAGCTCATTCTACTAGAGCTGTGGCTTCCACCTGGGCCTTTAAAAATGAGGCTATGTTGAACAGATTTGCAAGGCCGCGACTTGGTCTTCGCTTCACACTTTTTCAAAATTTTACAAATTTGATACTTTTGCTTCTTCGGAGGCTGTTTTTGGGAGAAAGGTTCTTCAGGCAGTGGTTCCTTCCGCTTAATCCCTGCCTTGTCCCTCCCATCATCCGTGTACTTTAGCTTTGGTATTGGTATCCCATAAGTAATGGATGATCCGTGGACTGGATACACTTAACAAGAGAAAACATAATTTAAGCTTACCTGATAAATTTATTTCTCTTGTAGTGTATCCAGTCCACGGCCCGCCCTGTCATTTTAAGGCAGGTCTAAAATTTAATTAAACTACAGTCACCACTGCACCCTATGGTTTCTCCTTTCTCTGTTTCGGTCGAATGACTGGATATGGCAGTTAGGGGAGGAGCTATATAGCAGCTCTGCTGTGGGTGATCCTCTTGCAACTTCCTGTTGGGAAGGAGAATATCCCATAAGTAATGGATGATCCGTGGACTGGATACACTACAAGAGAAATACATTTATCAGGTAAGCATAAATTATGTTTTTATTACTTAAAGGGACACTCAGGCTTTATTAAATTTTCATGATTCAGATAGAGCATGTAATTTTAAACAACTTTCCAATTTACTTCCATTAAAAAAATGTGCACAGTCTTTTATATTTACACTTTTTTTGAGTCACCAGCTCCTACTGAGCATGTGCAAGAACTCAGACTATACGTATATGCATTTGTGAATGGCTGATTGCTATCACATGGTACAGGGGGAGTGGAAATATATATATAACTTTAAAATGTGTTAGAAAAGAATCTACTACTCATTTGAAATTCAGAGTAAATGCTATTGTATTGTCTTGTTATCTTGCATTTGTTGATTATGCAAATCTGCTGTGTTTACTGGTCCTTTAAGACACCTCAGCTATGGTTTTTGCACTTATGCATTAATATAAAGTTCTAAATATATGTATTGTACTTATATTTGCCATGAGTCAGGTTCATGTATTTCCTTTTGCAGACTGTCCGTTTCATATTTGGGGAAAAACTTATTTAGGAAATATTTTTTCTTACCTGGGGTTTAGTCTTTTTTTCAATTGACTGTTTTTTTGTGGGCAAAATTAGGCCCGCGGGTGCGCAAAATTCCGAAGTTTATTGCGTCATTTTTGGCACAGGAATTTTTTGGCGCGAAGGTACGTCCGATGACGCAAATTCGTCATTTCCGGCGTCTTAGTTGAAGTTGAGTTCCTTGCACAAGGTTGAGTCGTTAGTGACGCGAGTGTGTTATTTACGGATGTTATCGCCAAAAAAATTTCAGTTACGTTGTGCGTCATACTTGGCGCCAAATTTCATTATTTAAATCCCCATTCCTATATGCCTCTTGCCTTTTTCTATGTCAAAGGGCTATGCTGTTTGCATTTTTTTCCCATTCCTGAAACTGCCATATAAGGAAATTGATAATTTTGCTTTATATGTTGTTTTTTCTCTTACATTTTGCAAGATGTCTCAATCTGATCCTGTCTCAGAAGTATCTGTTGGAACCCTGCTGCCTGATATCAGTTCTACCAAAGCTAAGTGCATTTGTTGTAAACTTGTGAAGATTATATCTCTGGCTGTGGTTTGTAATAGTTGTCATGATAAACTTTTACATGCAGATAGTGTGTCATTCAGTAATAATACATTGCCTGTTGCTGTTCCTTCAACATCTAATGTACAAGATATACCTGTGAATTTAAAATAATTTATTTCTGATTCTATTCAGAAGGCTTTGTCTGCCATTTCGCCTTCTAATAAACGTAAAAGGTCTTTTAAAACTTCTCATAAGGTTGATGAAATTTCAAATGACCGACAACATACTGAATTATCCTCCTCTGATGAGGATCTATCTGATTCAGAAGATCCTTCCTCAGATATTGACACTGACAAATCTACTTATTTATTTAAAATGGAGTATATTCGTTCTTTGTTAAAAGAAGTGTTGATTACATTGGATATTGAGGAGACTAGTCCTCTTGATATTAAAACTAGTAAACGTTTAAATTCTGTTTATAAACCTCCTGTGGTTACTCCAGAGGTTTTTCCAGTTCCTGATGCTATTTCTGATATGATTTCTAAGGAATGGAATAGGCCTGGTACTACTTTTATTCCTTCTTCAAGGTTTAAAAAATTGTATCCATTACCAGCAATTACAATAGAGTTTTGGGAAAAGATCCCCATAGTTGATGGGGCTATCTCAACTCTTGCTAAACGTACCACTATTCCTATGGAAGATAGTACTTCTTTTAAAGATCCTTTAGATAGGAAACTTGAATCTTATCTAAGGAAAGCCTATTTATATTCAGGTCATCTTCTCAGGCCTGCAATTTCTCTGGCTGATGTTGCAGCTGCATCAACTTTTTGGTTGGAAAATTTAGCGCAACAAGAATTGGATTCTGATTTGTCTAGCATTGTTCGCTTACTGCAACATGCTAATCATTTTATTTGTGATGCCATTTTTTATATGATCAAAATTGATGTTAGATCTATGTATTTAGCTATTTTAGCTAGAAGAGCTTTGTGGCTTAAATCTTGGAATGCTGACATGACTTCTAAGTCCAGATTGCTATCTCTTTCTTTCCAAGGTAATAAGTTATTTTGCTCTCAGTTGGATTCGATTATTTCAACTGTCACTGGGGGGGAAGGGAGTTTTTTTGCCTCATAATAAGAGACCTAAGGGTAAATCTAAAGCTTCTAACCGTTTTTGTTCCTTTCGACAAAATAAGGAACAATAATCTAATCCTTACCCCAAGGAATCTGTTTCCAATTGGAAACATTCCTCAAATTGGAATAAATCCAAGCCATTTAAGAAACCAAAGCCAGCCCCTAAATCCGCATGAAGGTGCGGCCCTCATTCCAGCTCAGCTGTTAGGGGGCAGATTAAGATTTTTCAAGGATGTTTGGATACATTCTGTCCAAAATCAATGGATTCAGAGTATTGTCTCTCAGGGGAACCGAATAGGATTCAGAGTAAGACCTCCTGTGAGAAGATTCTTTTTCTCTCACGCATACCAGCAAATCCAGTAAAAGCTCAGGCTTTCCTGAAGTGTGTTTCAGACCTGGAGTTTTCAGGGGTAATCATGCCAGTTCCGTTTCTGGGGTTTTATTCAAATCTATTCATTGTCCCAAAGAAAGAAAATTCATTCAGACCAGTTCTGGATCTGAAAATTTTGAATCGTTATGTAAGAGTACCAACTTTCAAAATGGTGACTATAAGGACTATTCTGCCTTTTGTTCAGCAAGGACATTATATGTCCACAAATTATACGTCTCAAAACTGATTTATACAGAAAGGAAACCGCTACAAACTCCACCTTACAATTTGACAGTTGTCATACCATACAAACTAAAAAAGGTATACCAATAGGAGAATTTTTGAGATTATGACGAAATTGCACAGATGACAGTATTTCTTTCATGTAATTAGCAAGAGTCCATGAGCTAGTGACGTATGGGATATACATTCCTACCAGGAGGGGCAAAGTTTCCCAAACCTTAAAATGCCTATAAATACACCCCTCACCACACCCACAATTCAGTTTTACAAACTTTGCCTCCGATGGAGGTGGTGAAGTAAGTTTGTGCTAGATTCTACGTTGATATGCGCTCCGCAGCAAGTTGGAGCCCGGTTTTCCTCTCAGCGTGCAGTGAATGTCAGAGGGATGTGAGGAGAGTATTGCCTATTTGAATGCAGTGATCTCCTTCTACGGGGTCTATTTCATAGGTTCTCTGTTATCGGTCGTAGAGATTCATCTCTTACCTCCCTTTTCAGATCGACGATATACTCTTATATATACCATTACCTCTGCTGATTCTCGTTTCAGTACTGGTTTGGCTTTCTACAAACATGTAGATGAGTGTCCTGGGGTAAGTAAATCTTATTTTCTGTGACACTCTAAGCTATGGTTGGGCACTTTATTTATAAAGTTCTAAATATATGTATTCAAACATTTATTTGCCTTGACTCAGAATGTTCAACATTCCTTATTTTTCAGACAGTCAGTTTCATATTTGGGATAAATGCATTTGTTTCAATCATTTTTTCTTATCTTAAAAAATTTGACTTTTTCCCTGTGGGCTGTTAGGCTCGCGGGGGCAGAAAATGCTTCATTTTATTGCGTCATTCTTGGCGCAGACTTTTTTGGCGCAAAATTTTTTTTCTGTTTCCGGCGTCATACGTGTCGCCGGAAGTTGCGTCATTTTTTGACGTTTTTTTGCGTCAAAAATGTCGGCGTTCCGGATGTGGCGTCATTGTTGGCGCCAAAAGCATATTTAGGCGCCAAATAATGTGGGCGTCTTTTTTGGCGCTAAAAAATATGGGCGTCATTTTTGTCTCCACATTATTTAAGTCTCATTATTTATTGCTTCTGGTTGCTAGAAGCTTGTTCACTGGCATTTTTTTCCCATTCCTGAAACTGTCATTTAAGGAATTTGATCAATTTTGCTTTATATGTTGTTTTTTTCTTTTACATATTGCAAGATGTTCCACGTTGCAACTGAGTCAGAAGATACTTCAGGAAAATCACTGCACAGTGCTGGAGCTACCAAGCTAAGTGTATCTGCTATAAACTTTTGGTATCTGTTTCTCCAGCTGTTATTTGTATTGCATGTCATGTCAAACTTATTAATGCAGATAAAATTTCCTTTAGTACTGTTACATTACCTGTTGCTGTTCCGTCAACATCTAATTTTCAGAGTGTTCCTGATAACATAAGAGATTTTATTTTTTAAATCCATTAAGAAGGCTATGTCTGTTATTTCTCCTTCTAGTATACATAAAAGTCTTTTAAAACTTCTCTTTTTTCAGATGAATTTTTAAATGAACATCATCATTCTGATACTGATAATGGTTCTTCTGGTTCAGAGGTTTCTGTCTCAGAGGTTGATGCTGATAAATCTTTGTATTTGTTCAAGATGGAATTTATTCGTTCTTTACTTAAAGAAGTGTTATTTGCATTAGAAATAGAGGATTCTGGTCCTCTTGATACTAAATGTAAACGTTTAAATAAGGTTTTTAAATCTCCTGTAGTTATTCCAGAAGTGTTTTATCTCCCTGATGCTATTTCTGAAGTAATTTCCAGGGAATGGAATAATTTGGGTAATTTATTTACTCCTTCTAGACGTTTAAAGCAAATTATATCCTGTGCCATCTGACAGATTAGAGTTTTTTGGGACAAAAATCCCTAAGGTTATGGGGCTGTCTCTACTCCTGCTAATGTACTACTATTCCTACGGCAGATAGTACTTCATTTAAGGATCCTTTAGATAGGAAAATTGAATCCTTTCTAAGAAAAGCTTACTTATGTTCAGGTAATCTTCTTAGACCTGCTATATTTTTAGCGAAAGTTGCTGCAGCTTCAACTTTTTGGTTAGAAGCTTTAGCGCAACAAGTAACAGATCATAATTTCTTCTGTTAAGTGTGATCAGTCCACGGGTCATCATTACTTCTGGGATATTAACTGCTCCCCTACAGGAAGTGCAAGAGGATTCACCCAGCAGAGCTGCATATAGCTCCTCCCCTCTACGTCACTCCCAGTCATTCTCTTGCACCCAGCAACTAGATAGGTCGTGTGAGAGGACTATGGTGATTATACTTAGTTTTATATCTTCAATCAAAAGTTTGTTATTTTAAAATAGCACCGGAGGTGTTATTACCTCTCTGGCAGAGTTTGAGGAAGAATCTACCAGAGTTTTGCTATGATTTTAGCCGGAGTAGTTGAGATCATATTGCTGTTCTCGGCCATCTGAGGAGTGAGGTAAACTTCAGATCAGGGGACAGCGGGCAGATGAATCTGCATAGAGGTATGTAGCAGTTTTTATTTTCTGACAATGGAATTGATGAGAAAATCCTGCCATACCGATATAATGTCATGTATGTATACTTTACACTTCAGTATTCTGGGAGAATGGTACTTCACTAGAATTACACTGTAAGAAAGACATAAAGCTGTTTAATAACTAGAGATTATGTTTAACGTTTTTGCTGGAATGTAAAATCGTTTTCATTTGCTGAGGTACTGAGTGAATAAATGTTTGGGCACCATTTTTCCACTTGGCAGTTGCTTAAATCTGTTTTTTCTGTCAGTTTCTGTTCTCCCTCACTGCTGTGTGTGTGGGGGAGGGGCGCTTTTACTATGCATCAAATATTTCAGTCAGCAACTCATTGTATTCCCTGCATGATCTGGTTCATCTCTACAGAGCTCAGGGGTCTTCAAAACTTATTTTGAGGGAGGTAATTTCTCTCAGCAGAGCTGTGAGAATTATAGTTTGACTGAAATAAAAACTTTTATTCTGTAATTTGTTTCCTGCTTTCAGAAATTGTTATCTTTGCTAATGGGATTAAACCTTTGCTAAAGTTGTGTTGTTTACAAGGATTGAGGCTATAACTGTTTCAATTTATTAATTTTTAACTGTCATAGATCTTCTGTGCTTCTTAAAGGCACAGTACGTTTTAATATTATTCTATTTGAATTGTATTTCCAAGTTGCAAGTTTATTTGCTAGTGTGTTAAACATGTCTGATTCAGAAGATGATACCTGTGTCATTTGTTGCAATGCCAAAGTGGAGCCCAATAGAAATTTATGTACTAACTGTATTGATGCTACTTTAAATAAAAATCAATCTGTACAAATTGAACAAATTTCACCAAACAACGAGGGGAGAGTTATGCCGACTAACTCGCCTCACGTGTCAGTACCTACATCTCCCGCTCAGAGGGAGGTGCGTGATATTGTAGCGCCGAGTACAGCTGGGCGGCCATTACAAATCACATTACAGGATATGGCTACTGTTATGACTGAAGTTTTGGCTAAATTACCAGAACTAAAAGGTAAGCGTGATCACTCTGGGGTGAGAACAGAGTGCGCTGATAATATTAGGGCCATGTCAGACACTGCGTCACAGGTGGCAGAACATGAGGACGGAGAACTTCATTCTGTGGGTGACGGTTCTGATCCAAACAGACTGGATTCAGATATTTCAAATTTTAAATTTAAACTGGAAAACCTCCGTGTATTACTAGGGGAGGTGTTAGCGGCTCTGAATGATTGTAACACAGTTGCAATACCAGAGAAAATGTGTAGGTTGGATAAATATTTTGCGGTACCGACGAGTACTGAGGTTTTTCCTATACCTAAGAGACTTACTGAAATTGTTACTAAGGAGTGGGATAGACCTGGTGTGCCGTTCTCACCCCCTCCGATATTTAGAAAAATGTTTCCAATAGACGCCACCACAAGGGACTTATGGCAAACGGTCCCTAAGGTGGAGGGAGCAGTTTCTACTTTAGCTAAGCGTACCACTATCCCGGTGGAGGATAGCTGTGCTTTTTCAGATCCAATGGATAAAAAGTTAGAGGGTTACCTTAAGAAAATGTTTGTTCAACAAGGTTTTATATTGCAACCCCTTGCATGCATTGCGCCGATCACGGCTGCAGCGGCATTCTGGATTGAGTCTCTGGAAGAGAAAATTGGTTCAGCTACTCTGGACGACATTACGGACAGGCTTAGAGTCCTTAAACTAGCTAATTCATTCATTTCGGAGGCCGTAGTACATCTTACTAAACTTACGGCGAAGAATTCAGGATTCGCCATTCAGGCACGCAGGGCGCTGTGGCTAAAATCCTGGTCAGCTGATGTTACTTCTAAGTCTAAATTGCTTAATATACCTTTCAAAGGGCAGACCTTATTCGGGCCCGGGTTGAAAGAGATTATCGCTGACATTACAGGAGGTAAAGGCCATGCCCTGCCTCAGGACAAAGCCAAGACTAGACAGTCTAGTTTTCGTTCCTTTCGTAATTTCAAAGCAGGAGCAGCATCAACTTCCTCTGCACCAAAACAGGAAGGAGCTGTTGCTCGCTACAGACAAGGCTGGAAACCTAACCAGTCCTGGAACAAGGGCAAGCAGACTAGGAAACCTGCTGCTGCCCCCAAAACAGCATGAATTGAGGGCCCCCGATCCGGGATCGGATCTAGTGGGGGGCAGACTTTCTCTCTTCGCCCAGGCTTGGGCAAGAGATGTTCAGGATCCCTGGGCGCTAGAGATAATATCTCAGGGATACCTTCTGGACTTCAAATACTCTCCTCCAAGAGAGAGATTTCATCTGTCAAGAATGTCAACAATCCAGACAAAGAAAGAGGCTTTTCTACGCTGCGTACAAGAGCTCTTGTTAATGGGAGTAATCCATCCAGTTCCACGATCGGAACAGGGACAGGGGTTTTACTCAAATCTGTTTGTGGTTCCCAAAAAAGAGGGAACTTTCAGACCAATCCTGGACTTAAAGATCCTAAACAAATTCCTAAGAGTTCCATCGTTCAAGATGGAGACTATTCGGACAATTTTACCTATGATCCAAGAGGGTCAGTACATGACCACTGTAGATTTAAAAGATGCTTACCTGCACATACCGATTCACAAAGATCATTACCGGTACCTAAGGTTTGCCTTCCTAGACAGGCATTACCAGTTTGTGGCTCTTCCATTCGGATTGGCTACAGCGCCAAGAATCTTCACAAAGGTTCTGGGTGCTCTTCTGGCGGTACTAAGACCGCGGGGAATCTCGGTAGCTCCATACCTAGACGACATTCTGATACAAGCTTCAAGCTTTCAAACTGCCAAATCTCATACAGAGTTAGTGCTGGCATTTCTAAGGTCACATGGATGGAAGGTGAACGAAAAGAAAAGTTCACTCGTTCCACTCACAAGAGTTCCCTTCCTGGGGACTCTTATAGATTCTGTAGAAATGAAGATTTACCTGACAGAGGACAGGCTATCAAGACTTCAAAGTGCTTGCCGCACTCTTCATTCCATTCAACACCCGTCAGTGGCTCAATGTATGGAGGTAATCGGCTTAATGGTAGCGGCAATGGACATAGTACCCTTTGCACGCTTACACCTCAGACCACTGCAACTGTGCATGCTAGGTCAGTGGAATGGGGATTACTCAGACTTATCCCCTTCTCTGAATCTGGATCAAGAGACCAGAAATTCTCTTCTATGGTGGCTTTCTCGGCCACACCTGTCCAGGGGGATGCCATTCAGCAGACCAGACTGGACAATTGTAACAACAGACGCCAGCCTTCTAGGTTGGGGTGCCGTCTGGAATTCCCTGAAGGCTCAGGGACTATGGAGTCAGGAGGAGAGTCTCCTGCCAATAAACATTCTGGAATTGAGAGCAGTTCTCAATGCCCTCCTGGCTTGGCCCCAGTTGACAACTCGGGGGTTCATCAGGTTTCAGTCGGACAACATCACGACTGTAGCTTACATCAACCATCAGGGAGGGACAAGAAGCTCCCTAGCTATGATGGAAGTATCAAAGATAATTCGCTGGGCAGAGTCTCACTCTTGCCACCTGTCAGCAATCCACATCCCGGGAGTGGAGAACTGGGAGGCGGATTTCTTAAGTCGTCAGACTTTTCATCCGGGGGAGTGGGAACTTCATCCGGAGGTCTTTGCCCAAATACTTCGACGTTGGGGCAAACCAGAGATAGATCTCATGGCGTCTCGACAGAACGCCAAGCTTCCTCGTTACGGGTCCAGATCCAGGGATCCAGGAGCAGTCCTGATAGATGCTCTGACAGCACCTTGGGACTTCAGGATGGCTTACGTGTTTCCACCCTTCCCGTTGCTTCCTCGATTGATAGCCAGAATCAAACAAGAGAGAGCATCAGTGATTCTAATAGCACCTGCGTGGCCACGCAGGACTTGGTATGCAGACCTGGTGGACATGTCATCCTGTCCGCCTTGGTCTCTACCTCTGAAACAGGACCTTCTGATACAGGGTCCCTTCAAACATCAAAATCTAACTTCTCTGAAGCTGACTGCTTGGAAATTGAACGCTTAATTTTATCAAGACGTGGGTTTTCTGAGTCAGTTATTAGTACCTTAATACAGACTAGGAAACCTGTTACCAGAAAGATTTACCATAAGATATGGCGTAAATACCTACATTGGTGTGAATCCAAAGGTTACTCTTGGAGTAAGGTTAGGATTCCTAGGATATTGTCTTTTCTACAAGAAGGTTTAGAAAAGGGTTTATCTGCTAGTTCATTAAAGGGACAGATCTCAGCTCTGTCCATTCTGTTACACAAACGTCTGTCAGAAGTTCCTGACGTCCAGGCTTTTTGTCAGGCTTTGGCCAGGATTAAGCCTGTGTTTAAAACTGTTGCTCCACCATGGAGTTTAAACCTTGTTCTTAATGTTTTACAGGGCGTTCCGTTTGAACCCCTTCATTCCATTGATATAAAGTTGTTATCTTGGAAAGTTCTATTTTTAATGGCTATTTCCTCGGCTCGAAGAGTCTCTGAATTATCAGCCTTACATTGTGATTCTCCTTATTTGATTTTTCATTCGGATATGGTAGTCCTGCGTACTAAACCTGGGTTCTTACCTAAGGTAGTTACTAACAGGAATATCAATCAAGAGATTGTTGTTCCTTCTTTATGCCCAAATCCTTCTTCAAAGAAGGAACGTCTACTGCACAACCTGGATGTAGTCCGGGCTCTAAAATTTTACTTGCAGGCAACTAAGGAATTCCGACAAACGTCTTCTCTGTTTGTCATTTACTCTGGGCAGAGGAGAGGTCAAAAAGCTTCCGCTACCTCTCTTTCTTTTTGGCTTCGTAGCATAATTCGTTTAGCTTATGAGACTGCTGGACAGCAGCCCCCTGAAAGAATTACAGCTCATTCTACTAGAGCTGTGGCTTCCACTTGGGCCTTCAAGAATGAGGCCTCTGTTGAACAGATTTGCAAGGCTGCAACTTGGTCTTCGCTTCATACTTTTTCCAAATTTTACAATTTTGACACCTTTGCTTCATCGGAGGCTATTTTTGGGAGAAAGGTTCTTCAGGCAGTGGTTCCTTCTGTATAAAGAGTCTGCCTATCCCTCCCGTCATCCGTGTACTTTTGCTTTGGTATTGGTATCCCAGAAGTAATGATGACCCGTGGACTGATCACACTTAACAGAAGAAAACATAATTTATGCTTACCTGATAAATTCCTTTCTTCTGTAGTGTGATCAGTCCACGGGCCGCCCTGTTTTTAAGGCAGGTAAATATTTTTTAATTTATACTCCAGTCACCACTTCACCCTTGGCTTTTCCTTTCTCGTTGGTCCTTGGTCGAATGACTGGGAGTGACGTAGAGGGGAGGAGCTATATGCAGCTCTGCTGGGTGAATCCTCTTGCACTTCCTGTAGGGGAGCAGTTAATATCCCAGAAGTAATGATGACCCGTGGACTGATCACACTACAGAAGAAAGGAATTTATCAGGTAAGCATAAATTATGTTTTTATAGCATTATTATTATTCTATAACATGCTAATAATTTTATTGGTGATACCATCTTTTGATATCATTAGAGTTGATGTCAGGTATATGTCTCTAGCTATTTTAGCTAGAAAAGCTTTATGGATTAAACTTGGAATGCTGACATGTCTTCTAAGTCAACTTTGCTTTCCCTTTCTTTCCAGGGTAAAAATAATCATTTTCGTTCCTTTCCTCACAACAAGGAACAAAAGCCTGATCCTTCATCCTCAGGAGCGGTATCAGTTTGGAAACTATTTCCAGTTTGGAATATATCCAAGCCTTATAGAAACCTATAGCCAGCTCCTAAGTACCTATGAAGGTGCGGCCCTTATTCCAGCTCAGCTGGTATGGGGCAGATTACGTTTTCTTCAAAGAAATTTGGATCAATTCCGTTCTTAATCTCTGGTTTCAGAAACATTGTTTCAGAAAGGTACAGAATTGGCTTCAGTTAAGGCCTCCTGCTAAGAGATTCTTTTCTTTCCCGTGTCCCAGTTAACACAGCAAAGGCTCAGCATTTCTGAAATGTGTTTCAGATCTAGAGTTGGCTGGAGTATTTATGCCAGTTCCAGTTCTGGAACAGGGGCTGGGGTTTTATTTTATCTCTTCATTGTACCAAAGAAGGTCAATTCTTTCAGACCAGTTCCGGATCTATCTTTATTGAATCGTTATGTTAGGATACCAACATTCAAGATGGTTACTGTAGGACTATCCTGCCTTTTGTTTAGCAAGGGCATTATATGTCTACAATAGATTTACAGGATGTGTATCTGCATATTCCGATTCATCCAGATCACTTTTAGTGTCTGAGATTCTCTTTTTAGACAAGCATTACCAGTTTTGTGGCTCTACCGTTTGGCCTAGCCTCAGTTCCAAGAATTTTTTTCAAAGGTTCTCGGTGCCCTTCTTTCTGTAATCAGAGAATAGGGTTTTGGTATTTCCTTATTTGGACGATATCTTGGTACTTGCTCAGTCTTCTCATTTTCGAAGAATCTCATACGAATCGACTTGTGTTGTTTCTTCAAGTTCATGGTTGGAGGATCAATTTACCAATCAGTTCATTGATTCCTCAGACAAGGGTAACCTTTTTAGGTTTCTAGATAAATTCAGTGTCTATGACTCTGTCCTTGTCAGACAAGAGAAGTTTAACATTGATATCAGCTTGTCAAAACCTTCAGTCACAATCATTCCCTTTGGTAGCCTTATGCATGGAAATGTTGGGTCTTAGGACTGCCGCATCAGATGCGATCTCCTTTGCTCGTTTTCACATGCGACCTCTTCAGCTCTGTATGCTGAACCTATGGTGCAGGGATTACTCAAAGATATCTCAATTAATATCTTTAAACCGATTTTACGACACTCTCTGACATGGTGGACAGATCACCATCGTTTAGTTCAGGGGGCTTCTTTGTTCTTCTGACCTGGACTATAATCTCAACAGATGCAAGTCTTACAGGTTGGGGAGCTGTGTGGGGGTATCTGACGGCACAAGGGGTTTGGGAATCTCAGGAGGTGAGATTTCCGATCAATATTTTGGAACTCCGTGCAATTTTCAGAGCTCTTCAGTCTTGGCCTCTTCTGAAGAGAGAGTTGTTCATTTGTTTTCAGATAGACAATGTCACAACTGTGGCATACATCAATCATCAAGGAGGGACTCACAGTCCTCTGGCTATGAAAGAAGTATCTCGAATTTTGGTTTGGGCGGAATCCAGCTCCTGTCTAATCTCTGCGGTTCATATCCCAGGTATGGATAATTGGAAAGCGGATTATCTCAGTCGCCAAACGTTGCATCCGGGCGAATGGTCTCTTCACCCAGAGGTATTTCTTCAGATTGTTCAAATGTGGGAACTTCCAGAAATAGATCTGATGGCTTCTCATCTAAACAAGAAACTTCCCAGGTATCTGTCCAGATCCCGGGATCCTCAGGCGGAGGCAGTGGATGCATTATCACTTCCTTGGAAGTATCATCCTGCCTATATCTTTCCGCCTCTAGTTCTTCTTCCAAGAGTAATCTCCAAGATTCTGAAGGAATGCTCGTTTGTTCTGCTGGTAGCTCCGGCATGGCCTCACAGGTTTTGGTATGCGGATCTTGTCCGGATGGCCTCTTGCCAACCGTGGACTCTTCCGTTAAGACCAGACCTTTTGTCTCAAGGTCCTTTTTTCCATCAGGATCTGAAATCCTTAAATTTAAAGGTATGGAGATTGAACGCTTGATTCTTGGTCAAAGAGGTTTCTCTGACTCCGTGATTAATACTATGTTACAGGCTCGTAAATCTGTATCCAGAGAGATATATTATAGAGTCTGGAAGACTTATATTTCTTGGTGTCTTTCTCATCATTTTTCTTGGCATTCTTTTAGAATACCGAGAATATTACAGTTTCTTCAGGATGGTTTAGATAAGGGTTTGTCCGCAAGTTCCTTGAAAGGTCAAATCTCTGCTTTTTCTGTTCTTTTTCACAGAAAGATTGCTATTCTTCCTGATATTCATTGTTTTGTACAAGCTTTGGTTCGTATAAAGCCTGTCATTAAGTCAATTTCTCCTCCTTGGAGTTTGAATTTGGTTCTGGGGGCTCTTCAAGCTCCTCCATTTGAACCTATGCATTCATTGGATATTAAATTACTTTCTTGGAAAGTTTTGTTCCTTTTGGCCATCTCTTCTGCCAGAAGAGTTTCTGAATTATCTGCTCTTTCTTGTGAGTCTACTTTTCTGATTTTTCATCAGGATAAGGCGGTGTTGCGAACTTCTTTTGAATTTTTACCTAAGTTGTGAATTCCAACAACATTAGTAGAGACATTGTGGTTCCTTCATTATGTCCTAATCCTAAGAATTCTAAGGAGAAATCGTTACATTCTTTGGATGTTATTAGAGCTTTGAAATATTATGTTGAAGCTACTAAGTCTTTCCGAAAGACTTCTAGTTTATTTGTTATCTTTTCCGGTTTTAGAAAGGCCAGAAAACTTCTGCCATTTCTTTGGCATCTTGGTTGAAATCTTTAATTCATCTTGCCTATGTTGAGTCGGGTAAGACTCCGCCTCATAGGATTACAGCTCATTCTACTAGGTCAGTTTCTACTTCCTGGGCGTTTAGGAATGAAGCTTTGGTTGATCAGATTTGCAAAGCGGCAACTTGGTCCTCTTTGCATACTTTTACCAAATTCTACCATTTTGTTCTTCTGAAGCAGTTTTTGGTAGAAAAGTACTTCAGGCAGCGGTTTCAGTTTGAATCTTCTGCTTATGTTTTTCATTAAACTTTATTTTGGGTGTGGATTATTTTCAGCAGGAATTGGCTGTCTTTATTTTATCCCTCCCTCTCTAGTGACTCTTGTGTGGAAAGATCCACATCTTGGGTAGTCATTATCCCATACGTCACTAGCTCATGGACTCTTGCTAATTACATGAAAAAAAACATAATTTATGTAAGAACTTACCTGATAAATTCATTTCTTTCATATTAGCAAGAGTCCATGAGGCCCGCCCTTTTTTGTGGTGGTTATGATTTTTTTGTATAAAGCACAATTATTCCAATTCCTTATTTTATATGCTTTCGCACTTTTTTCTTATCACCCCACTTCTTGGCTATTCGTTAAACTGAATTGTGGGTGTGGTGAGGGGTGTATTTATAGGCATTTTAAGGTTTGGGAAACTTTGCCCCTCCTGGTAGGAATGTATATCCCATACGTCACTAGCTCATGGACTCTTGCTAATATGAAAGAAATGAATTTATCAGGTAAGTTCTTACATAAATTATGTTTTTCTACCAGAGAGCGAAAGAGCTCAAAAAAAGATTGAAAGAAAGAGGATACACTCAAAATCATTCGCACGGCTTTTCAGAGAGCAAAAAGAACATCTCGAGACTCCTTATTGACCCCTAAAATTAAACCTAAGGGTGTGGAAGAATCTGTGAGATTTGTGACAATGTATAATGCCGAGCATAACACCATTCATAAGATATTGAATAAACATGTGGATATCTTAAAGTCAGATGTTGTTCTTTCCAAATATGTAGGTGAAAAAATCAAAACAAGTTGGAGGAGAGCACCAACTATTGGAAACTGATGGACGCAAAGTCATTTTGTGAGAAAAAAACCCCATAATAAGAACATAAGTGGTACCTACCCCTGTGGGGGATGCAGTTTTTGCAAATACATTAAAAATGAAAGAGAATTTCATACTGTAATTGGTTCTAAATATATGTATGGATTTGCAAACTGTAAAACCAAGAATGTTGTTTACGGTTTACTGTGCAACTGTGGGAAAAGATACGTTGGTATCACTACACGAGAACTTCGTGTAAGAATAGGTGAGCATATCAACAGTATAAAAAACTGTGAATCAGATAAACAGAAAGATAAAAAATTAACCCCTGTGGCCCGACATTACTTACACCAACATGGTACAAAACCACACGTGCAAGTGTGTAAATTACAAGTGATCAAACCAGGAATAAGAGGTGGTGATGTGGAGACCATGTTATTACAGGCGGAATGCCGGTGGATATTCTGGCTCCACACACTGGTACCAAATGGACTGAATGAGCAGGATGGCTTTGGTTCATTCTTATAATCCAGATAATGAATACCATTATATATTTTTATTTATTATGAAATATAATTCTGGCTTAATGCTAATAAACATACTAATAACTTTATTGGAATAAAAACCACATCACACTTTTTGGATTTTTGCAAATAAACTCCTTTATCTGAATGAAACCAGAATATAATTATCAACTTAAAGGGGTTACACTGTTGTTCCAATCTACAAGATAACCTTGGTCACTATGAATAGGCTTTCAGAACAATTAATGTGACACATTACTACATATTTTTATATGGGAAGACTATTACTATCAATGTCTTGATATAAGGTGGAAATAAGATAAGAATGAATTGCCCAGCTATAGAGGCACTACTGTTATGAATAGAGTCTTGCATTAAACTGCAAATATATATAAATATGTCTTAAATTAATAGCTGGAATAAAAATATGGGCTATATGTATTCTTTGAAATATATCTATCACAAAGGATCACTGTCGGTGCAACACACTGTACTGATAATATGAATTATGAAAATAGCATCATAACATACAGTTCTGTTTTTATTAGCATCAAGAGATTCATTTCACACATATCGATGCCCACTGTAAAAATAAGTGGAGTATCTGTAATACTTAATTTACATAATATTATTCGTGATATAGATGTAGATACGCAATGGACTTTGACATACTACCAATTAGGATGTAATATCAGTTATATGAATATTATTATTATTATTATTATTATTATTCAACTGAGAGAAAGTGAGAAAATGGTAACCCTGCATATCTATGTAAATATGGAACTCAGTCTCTGTGACTAGAAGTCACACATACTAATATCGAACTGATCTAAAGAAACAAACAAGCGAGTATCTCCATTAACACATAGTGAGATTTTATTATTATTATTATTAATTTGATAATAGAGACTTGAGGATAACTCCAACTAACCAATATCATGAGACCTTTGAGAGAATAATACACTGTTTGATACAGCGAAATACATTAACGTGTGTACTTATAGATCACATACCCACATACACTTCTAAGAATTGTGATCATCTTCTCCTACTTTTTATGTGCAATATCGTTTATGGGCTACGGATTCTCACAATCATTAAGCTTTTAATATGGTGTCAATAACACTCCGATTATACACTTATCAATCAGATGATGGCTACAATAAGGTATTATTATTATTATTATACAGTATGACAAGCAGTCGGGTTCTTATGGATACTCCAAATATCTCTTGGCTCACGTGAATCACGGTTTACATCGAGCAGTGACGTTTCAATCACGTGTTGTTCTCTATCAAATGAGAACACATACATCGGATAGGTTAACTTTGGGGGGGGGGGGTGCGCACACTCCTTTCTGATTGGCTGATAGCTAATTTAAAGGCCAGGAGAGTTATTTTAGCCTTTGAGGAAGCCGGTACTACAGCGAAATGCGCATCAGGCGTTAAATAGGAGACTATATCCATGTATTTTGTGACTTATTAATTTGGCAACCTTTTGGACATTATTCCAATACCCACACAGACCGGTGCTTACTTGAGCTCTCTAATGCACTTATCTAGTTAATATTGTTGATGGGGTCAATCCCCTTTGTAGTTAATATTGTGGCATAGAGCTTTACCTGGTTTGCACTGAAACTGTGTGGATTATTGTACCTCAGTTATTTTTGGTTTCTATGGATATCAGTCTCCTTTAAACACTTTTAATCTAAGTTTTAAAACAGTACACACATCTGTAGGGATACACCTTATACATTTTATTGTATATATATTAACTAACTTAATAAACGTTATGTTTTATTTTACCTGACCTAGGCGACTTCCCGCCACCCACTGTATTATCATTTGATTGTGACAGAGTGCTGGTATACTGTCTCTTTTCTCTTCATTTTTTCTATGTCCACAATAGACTTGCAGGATGCATACCTTCATATTCCGATTCATCCAAATCATTATCATTTTCTGACATTCTCTTTTCTAGACAAGCACTACCAATTTGTTCCTTTTGGCCTAGCGACAGCTCCAAGAATCTTTTCAAAGGTTCTCGGTGCTCTACTCTCTGTAACCAGAGAGCAGGGTATTGCAGTGTTTCCTTATTTGGACGATATCTTGGTACTAGCTCAGTCTTTACGTTCTGCAGAATATCACACAAATCAACTAGTGTTGTTTCTTCAAAAACATGGTTGGAGGATCAATTTACCAAAGAGTTTCTTGATTCTTCAGACAAGGGTCACCTTTTTAGGCTTCCATATAGATTGTGTCCATGACTCTGTCTCTAACAGACAAGAGGCGTTTAAAATTGGTTGCAGCCTGTCGGAACCTTCAGTCTCAGTCAATCCCTTCAGTAGCTATGTGCATGGAAGTTTTAGGTCTCATGACTGCATCGGACGCGATCCCCTTTGCTCGTTTTCACATGAGACCTCTCCAGCTTTGTATGCTCAACCAATGGTGCAGGGATTATACAAAGATATCACAATTAATATCCTTAAATCCCAATGTTCGACTCTCTCTGACTTGGTGGTTAGATCACCATCGTTTAGTTGAAGGGGCTCCTCCTTTTGAGCCTATGAATTCTTTGGACATTAAATTACTTTCTTGGAAAGTGTTGTTCCTGTCAGCCGCTTTGGAATCAGTCCGGGATGCAACCCAACTGCTAGCGTGAAATAGAAAGCACACGCTAGCACACTGAGAAATATCCAGGACGTGACCCACTCAGGAAACAGATGAGAAAGGTTAAAAAAATAATATTTGCTCCAGAATGCAGGGAAGCCACAAAGGAAAAAACGTCCCTTTAAGCAGGTCAAAGAATATAAAGGAAATGCTCTTATTTGAAGCTTAGAAATAAGGTCCTTATTAGCAGGCTTGTAACAAAGTTCCCTTTTGCAGCTTTGTAAAAGTAAATGTCCCTTTAAGCAGGCTTATAACAAAACAGAAAGTCAAAGTTCTCCTTTGCAACTTGTAAAAGTAAATGTCCCTTTAAGCAGGTTTATAACAAAACAGAAAGTCAAAGTTCTCCTTTGCAACTTGTAAAAGTAAATGTCCCTTTAAGCAGGTTATTAACAAAACAGAAAGTCAAAGTTCTCCTTTGCAGCTTTATAAAAGAAAATGTCCCTTTAAGCAGGTTATTATTAATCAACGAAAAGATTGTGGAATAAGGCAAAAAGCAAAGTCAGGCAGGCAGAAGTCGGTATCCAAATATCAGCAAAAGGGTTAAGGCAAAAGGCTTGGTCAGGCAGGCAGAAGTCGGTATCCAAATATCAGCAAAAGGGTTAAGGCAAAAGGCTTGGTCAGGCAGGCAGAAGTCGGTATCCAAATATCAGCAAAAGGGTTAAGGCAAAAGGCTTGGTCAGGCAGGCAGAAGTCGGTATCAAGAAAACAGATATTGACAAGGTACTCACAAACTCCAGGGGATCAAACAAACAGGCCCCGATTCAGATCTCCCGCCGTGGTTTAAAGGCAGGAGCGTCAACGTCATCAGAGGGGTGTGTTGAGAAAGCGTCACGTTGCTAAGCAACGTGACGTCAGTTACACAGGGAAGATCCGGGAGCCGCGGCGACACGGCAATGAACGGAGGAAATCATGACAGCACCCCCCTCCTCAAGGACCCCTCCGGGGGACAGGACCAGGCCTATCAGGATGAGTCTTGTGGAAGGTCTTGATCAAAGTAGGAGCATGTACTTGATGAGCCGGTTCCCAAGAACGTTCCGTGACTGGATAACCTTTCCAATGAATGAGATAATACAATTTCTTGCCACGCAACTTGGAATCTAGAATATGGCTGATCTCAAACTCAGGGTGTCCATGCACAAATAACGGTGGAGGTTTAGAAAAAGGCTTAGAATACCTGTTAGTCATCACAGGTTTTAAAAGAGAAACATGGAATACCGGATGGACTTTGAGAGTCTTGGGTAAAGCCACCCTATAAGCAGTGGAACACACCTGACCCAGTATTCGGAAAGGACCCACGTATCGTGGTCCCAATTTGTTAGAAGGTTGATTCAGGCGAAGAAATCGAGAGGAAATCCAAACTTTATCACCAGGGCGATATTTGGGAGCCTTCTTCCGTCGAAGGTCTGAAAAGAACTTGTAACGTTTAGAAGTTACAGAAAGAATACGATGTATTTTCCGCCAATGTCGAGTTAATCTTCGGGCTGTAAGATCAGAAGCAGGATTCACTGTGGAGGAAGTATGCAAAGGGAATGTTCTGGGCTGATATCCGTAAGCTGCATGAAAAGGAGAAGTCTGAAGGGAGGAATTGTACCGGGCATTATGAGCCAATTCAGCCAAAGGAAGGTAAGAAGTCCAGTTAGAGTGATAATGATCCACATAATGTCTAAGAAATGTTTCAAGACACTGGTTTACTCTTTCAGTCTGACCATTCGATTGTGGGTGGTGAGAAGTAGAGAGAGATATAGTAGTTCCAAAATGTTTACAAAGTGACTTCCAAAATCGAGAGACAAACTGTACCCCTCTATCTGAAACAATATCTAGAGGAAATCCATGGATTCTTACAATATGTGAAATAAAAAGTTCAGAGAGTCTTTTGGCAGATGGTAATCCTGGTAAGGGTACAAAATGGGCAGTCTTAGTGAACCTGTCGACCACCACCCAGATAGTATTGTTTCCAGCGGACAAGGGAAGGTCAGTAATGAAGTCCATGGATACATGAGTCCAAGGCTGGTGAGGTATAGGCAATGGTTGGAGCAATCCTGAAGGAAGTTGGCGTGGAGTTTTGTTCATGGCACATTGTGTGCATACTGAGACGTAATCCTTCACATCTTGAGAGAGAGTAGGCCACCAGACATGTTGTTTGAGGTTTCGAGTGGTAATACTGATGCCAGGATGTCCAGAAAGGGGACTATCATGAGCCCAAAATAAAATCTTGGAACAAAGGCGTTCAGGAACAAAGAGTAAACCATCGGGAGGTTTACAGGACAAAGGAAGATTCTCTTGAGCAGACTGTAATTCTTGTAACCAGGAAGTTGTTAACTGGGCTATGACTTCATGAGGTTGGAGAATGGTACCAGACTCAGGAACTGGGGTATCTTGAAATTGTCTGGAAAGGGCGTCTGCTTTAATATTTTTTGAACCAGGTATGTAAGACAAATTATAGTGAAACCGGGAGAAGAATAATGACCAGCGTGCTTGCCTGGAATTCAATCGTTTGGCTGTTTGGAGATACAGAAGGTTCTTATGATCAGTGAGTATAGTAAATGGCAAAGAAGTACCTTCCAGCCAATGTCTCCATTCATCCAATGCCATTTTGATGGCAAGCAACTCTTTATTCCCTACGTCATAGTTAAATTCAGAAGGAGTGAATTTTTTAGAGAAGAAAGCAACAGGATGAATCTTTCCAGTCTCTGGTATTCGTTGAGACAGAACAGCTCCAGCAGCCACAGAGGAAGCATCAACTTCCAAGATAAATTGAAACTCAGGATTTGGATGACGGAGAATAGGTGCTGAGGAAAAAGCTTCTTTGAGAGACTCAAAAGCTTCTATAGCCTCAGGAGGCCATCTTTTACAGTTTTGTCCTTTTCTAGTGAGAGAAGTAAGAGGAGAAGTAATAGTAGCAAAATTCTTGATGAACTTCCTGTAGTAGTTGGCAAATCCTAGAAAACGTTGTAAAGCCTTCAAAGAATCAGGTCTAGGCCAATCCAAAATGGCAGAAAGTTTAGTAGGGTCCATTTCAAATCCAGATGCCGATATTACATAACCCAGAAAGGGTATGGATTTTTGATGGAAAGAACATTTCTCCAGTTTAGCAAACAGATGGAATTCTCTTAGACGTTGAAGTACTTTCTTGACGTGGTGCACATGATCTTGGTGGTTCTGAGAAAAAATTAAGATGTCGTCAAGGTATATGATGACAAAGATATTCAAAAAATCACGAAAGATCTCGTTTACAAAATGTTGGAAAACCGCCGGAGCATTGCATAGCCCGAAGGGCATGACCAAATATTCATAATGCCCAAATCGAGTGTTAAAGGCAGTCTTCCACTCATCTCCTTTGCGTATACGGATCAAATTGTATGCACCACGTAGGTCGAGTTTGGTGAAAATGGTGGCTCCCTGAAGATAAGTAAAAAGTTCAGGAATAAGGGGCAGAGGATAACTGTTCTTGATGGTAATCTGATTTAATCCTCGGTAATCAATACAGGGTCGTAATCCACCATCCTTTTTTCCTACAAAAAAGAAACCAGCCCCTACAGGGGAAGAGGAGGGTCGAATAAATCCTCTAGCCAGATTGTCTTTAATATATTCTTCCAAAGCCATGTTTTCTGGTTTAGAAAGTGGATATGTCTTGGCTCGAGGATAGGCAGCCCCGGGAAGGAGATCAATGGGACAATCAAAAGGGCGGTGAGGAGGAAGTCGTTCAGCTTCTTTTTTGGAGAAAACATCCACAAAGTCATGATAAGGCATAGGTAAGGAGTCCGGAGTTTCGACTGTGAGAGCAATAGTGAGTGGTAACTTGGTAATCTTTTGAAGACATTTAGTCTGGCATGTAGATCCCCAGGAAGTGAGTTCACCGAAAGTCCAAGAAAAAATGGGATTGTGAATCTGGAGCCAGGGTAATCCCAAGATAATGGGAAATTGCGGAGTGGGGATGACATCAAAACAAATTGTCTCGAAATGAAGTATTCCTACGGTGAGGAGTAAGGGTTGAGTAGAAAATTGAATATATCCAGAACCCAAAGGATCTCCACTGACCGTAGAGACTGAAATGGAATACTTTTTTTTTTAATAAAGGTATAGAGTGAGTAGAGACGAATGTAGAGTCAATGAACACTCCTCCAGCACCAGAATCGATTAGAGCTTGAGTATAAATCTTCTTATGTCCAATTAGAAGGGTTACTGGAACAAAGAGTTTCTTGTATAGGGAATGACCACTGTTTTGGCTTAACTCAGTTCCCTGGACTAGAGTTAAGCCCTGGCTTTTACTGGTCTAGTAGGACAATCCCTTAATAAATGCCCTTTAAGGCCACAGTACAGACATAAGCCAAGAGTCCGTCTTCTCAAGCGTTCAGTCTCAGTTAATTTTATACTTCCCACTTCCATGGGTTCAGCCTGATCAGTAGTAGGAGAGACTGGAGTGACTGGATTAGAAAAACGAGGAGCCAAACGAAAAGGAGTTCGAGTTGAAGACCTCTGTGTTCTATCCTTTTCTTGTTGGCGTTCACGAAACCTGGCGTTGAGACTGATACAGAGATTTATTAAGGCTTCTAAGGACTCTGGAAGTTCACGATACACCAATTCATCCTTGAGACGCTCAGAAAGTCCTTTACGGAAAGCGGCTCTGAGTGCTCCCTGATTCCAAGTGGTTTCAGAGGCAAGGGTGCGGAACTCAATAGCGTATTGAGAGACTGGTTGATTACCTTGACGTAAATCCAGGAGAGTGGCTTCAGCAGCGGATGACCTTCCAGGTTTATCGAATACATTTGAGAACATAGATAAAAATGTATCAACATCCAAAAGTATAGGATCATTCTTTTCTAGCAAAGGTGATACCCAAGCCAAGGCTTTTCCTTTCATTAAGGAAATAAGAAATGTGATTCTAGAAGAGGGAGTAGCAAAAAGAATAGGGCTATTTCGGAAATGAAGACGGCATTGATTCAGAAAGCCTCTACATTCTTCAGGATTCCCATCATATTTATCCGGAAGAGGTATCCTGGGGCTTAGTTGTACCTGAGACTGATTGTTAGGAATCGTAGGAGGTAATGCCTCAATAGGATTAGGATTGGGATTAGGATTGGGAGGTGCGGTAGCAACCAAATTTTGTAATAGAGCAGTTATTTGATCAAGTTTAGTGTCCAGAGACTGCAAGTGAGTGGCATGAGATCCCAAAAGCTGTCCCTGGTGAGCCACGGCCATGGATAATTCAGTGGGGTCCATTTTTATGGCCTGTTTGTAATGTCAGCCGCTTTGGAATCAGTCCGGGATGCAACCCAACTGCTAGCGTGAAATAGAAAGCACACGCTAGCACACTGAGAAATATCCAGGACGTGACCCACTCAGGAAACAGATGAGAAAGGTTAAAAAAAATAATATTTGCTCCAGAATGCAGGGAAGCCACAAAGGAAAAAACGTCCCTTTAAGCAGGTCAAAGAATATAAAGGAAATGCTCTTATTTGAAGCTTAGAAATAAGGTCCTTATTAGCAGGCTTGTAACAAAGTTCCCTTTTGCAGCTTTGTAAAAGTAAATGTCCCTTTAAGCAGGCTTATAACAAAACAGAAAGTCAAAGTTCTCCTTTGCAACTTGTAAAAGTAAATGTCCCTTTAAGCAGGTTTATAACAAAACAGAAAGTCAAAGTTCTCCTTTGCAACTTGTAAAAGTAAATGTCCCTTTAAGCAGGTTATTAACAAAACAGAAAGTCAAAGTTCTCCTTTGCAGCTTTATAAAAGAAAATGTCCCTTTAAGCAGGTTATTATTAATCAACGAAAAGATTGTGGAATAAGGCAAAAAGCAAAGTCAGGCAGGCAGAAGTCGGTATCCAAATATCAGCAAAAGGGTTAAGGCAAAAGGCTTGGTCAGGCAGGCAGAAGTCGGTATCCAAATATCAGCAAAAGGGTTAAGGCAAAAGGCTTGGTCAGGCAGGCAGAAGTCGGTATCCAAATATCAGCAAAAGGGTTAAGGCAAAAGGCTTGGTCAGGCAGGCAGAAGTCGGTATCCAAATATCAGCAAAAGGGTTAAGGCAAAAGGCTTGGTCAGGCAGGCAGAAGTCGGTATCAAGAAAACAGATATTGACAAGGTACTCACAAACTCCAGGGGATCAAACAAACAGGCCCCGATTCAGATCTCCCGCCGTGGTTTAAAGGCAGGAGCGTCAACGTCATCAGAGGGGTGTGTTGAGAAAGCGTCACGTTGCTAAGCAACGTGACGTCAGTTACACAGGGAAGATCCGGGAGCCGCGGCGACACGGCAATGAACGGAGGAAATCATGACAGTTCCTTTTGGCCATCTCTTCTGCTAATAGAGTTTCTGAATTATCTGCTCTTTCTTGTGAATCTCCTTTTCTGATTTTTCATCAGGATAAGGCGGTTTTGCGGACTTCATTTAAATTCCTTCCTAAGGTTGTGAATTCTAGCAACATTAATGGAGAAATTGTTGTCCCTTCCGTGTGTCCTAAGAATTCTTTGGAAAGATCCTTACATTCTTTGGATGTGGTGAGAGCTTTGAAATATTATATTGAAGCTACTAAAGATTTCAGGAAGACTTCTAGTCTGTTATATTTTCTGGTTCTAGAAAAGGTCAGAAGGCTTCTGCTGTTTCCTTGGCTTCGTGGTTAAAGCTTTTGATTCTTCAAGCTTATTTGGAGTCGGGTCAAGCCCCGCCTCAGAGAATTACAGCTCATTCTACTAGATCAGTCTCCACTTCATGGGCTTTTAAGAATGAAGCTTCAGTTGATCAGATTTGCAAAGCAGCAACTTGGTCTTCTTTGCATACATTTACTAAATTCTACTGTTTTGATGTATTTGCTTCTTCAGAAGCAGTTTTTGGTAGAAAGTTCTTCAGACAGCTGTTTCAGTTTGATTCTTCTGCTGATGTTTTAAGTTTTTCTTTTCATTATGAAAATAAACTTATTTTGGGTTGTGGATTAATTTTTCAGCGAAAAATGGCTGTTTTTATTTTTATCCCTCCCTCTCTAGTGACTCTTGCGTGGAGTTCCACATCTTGGGTATTGATATCCCATACGTCACTAGCTCATGGACTCTTGCCAATTACATGAAAGAAAACATAATTTATGTAAGAACTTACCTAATAAATTAATTTCTTTCATATTGGCAAGAGTCCATGAGTCCCTTTTTATGGTGGTTATGTTTTTTTGTATAAAACACAATTATTTCCAAATTCCTTGTTGATGCTTTTTATTCCTTTCTTTATCACCCCACTACTTGGCTATTCATTAAACTGAATTGTGGTTGTGGTGAGGGGTGTTTTTATAGGCATTTTGAGGTTTGGGAAACTTTGCCCCTCCTGGTAGGATTGTATATCCCATAAGTCACTAGCTAATGGACTCTTGCCATTATGAAAGAAATGAATTTATCAGGTAAGTTCTTACATAAATTGTTATTTATCCTTAGCTTTTAGCGCCCCTTTTCCACATTTGTACATTTACCCACTCTTATTTAAAGGGAGCATTAGGATATAGAGATTGTAGATATAACCCATTTTTGAAAACATTAATTAATCCTACAAAAAAGAGCATGGGCCGAAAGACCATGAAAGAATACACATATAGCACTCTTGTAGTCCTCTATGACACTCAATGTGTATATATTTAGTAAGAGGATAGAATACCAAATGGTAAGTGGAGTACGCTTGGGTTATTAAAACATAACTTTTATTGAATACGCAAAAAAACAGGAGATAAAATAAAGGGATGTGCAATTAAAAACAAATAGCTCCTTGGGGCGTGATTATAATGTCTACATATGACAGTATCAAGTTGTTATATAGATAGGGTATAAACAGGAATTTCTCCAACATTGGTGTGTCCGGTCCACGGCGTCATCCTTACTTGTGGGATATTCTCTTCCCCAACAGGAAATGGCAAAGAGTCCCAGCAAAGCTGGTCACATAATCCCTCCTAGGCTCCGCCCACCCCAGTCATTCTCTTTGCCGTTGCACAGGCAACATCTCCACAGAGATGGTTAAGAGTTTTTTGGTGTTTAAATGTAGTTTTATTCTTCTATCAAGTGTTTGTTATTTTAAAATAGTGCTGGTATGTACTATTTACTCTGAAACAGAAAAGGATGAAGATTTCTGTTTGTAAGAGGAAGATGATTTTAGCAGACAGTAACTAAAATCGATTGCTGTTTCCACACAGGACTGTTGAGATGAAGTAACTTCAGTTGGGGGAAACAGTTAGCAGTCTTTTCTGCTTAAGGTATGACTAGCCATATTTCTAACAAGACCATGTAATGCTGGAAGGCTGTCATTTCCCCTCATGGGGACCGGTAAGCCATTTTCTTAGTTAAACATAAAAGAATAAAGGGCTTCAAAAAGGGCTTAAAAACTGGTAGACATTTTCTCCAACATAGGTGTGTCCGGTCCACGGCGTCATCCTTACTTGTGGGATATTCTCCTCCCCAACAGGAAATGGCAAAGAGCCCAGCAAAGCTGGTCACATGATCCCTCCTAGGCTCCGCCTTCCCCAGTCATTCTCTTTGCCGTTGTACAGGCAACATCTCCACGGAGATGGCTTAGAGTTTTTTAGTGTTTAACTGTAGTTTTTATTATTCAATCAAGAGTTTGTTATTTTAAAATAGTGCTGGTATGTACTATTTACTCTGAAACAGAAAAGAGATGAAGATTTCTGTTTGTAAGAGGAAAATGATTTTAGCAACCGTTACTAAAATCGATGGCTGTTTCCACACAGGACTGTTGAGAGGAATTAACTTCAGTTGGGGGAAACAGGGAGCAGACTTTTGCTGCTTGAGGTATGACACATTTCTAACAAGACGATGTAATGCTGGAAGCTGTCATTTTCCCTATGGGATCCGGTAAGCCATTTTTATTACATGAAGAGAAAAAAAGGGCTTCACAAGGGCTTTTAAGACTGTAGACATTTTCTGGGCTAAAACGATTTATATATAAGCATATTTTATACTCCATAGCCTTGAGGAATTATTTTAATCTTGGGAACTATGTAAAATAACCGGCAGGCACTGTATTGGACACCTTATTCTCTAGGGGCTTTCCCTAATCATAGGCAGAGTCTCATTTTCGCGCCTCTATTGCGCACTTGTTTTTGGGAAGCATGACATGCGGATGCATGTGTGAGGAGCTCTGATACATAGAAAAGACTTTCTGAAGGCGTCATTTGGTATCGTATTCCCCTTTGGGCTTGGTTGGGTCTCAGCAAAGCAGATACCAGGGACTGTAAAGGGGTTAAAAATAAAAACGGCTCCGGTTCCGTTATTTTAAGGGTTAAAGCTTCCAAATTTGGTGTGCAATACTTTTAAGGCTTTAAGACACTGTGGTGAAATTTTGGTGAATTTTGAACAATTCCTTCATACTTTTTCACATATGCAGTAATAAAGTGTGTTCAGTTTAAAATTTAAAGTGACAGTAACGGTTTTATTTTAAAACGTTTTTTTTGTACTTTGTTATCAAGTTTATGCCTGTTTAACATGTCTGAACTACCAGATAGACTGTGTTCTGTATGTGGGGAAGCCAAGGTTCCTTCTCATTTAAATAGATGTGATTTATGTGACACAAAATTTAGAGAAAATGATGCCCAAGATGATTCCTCAAGTGAGGGGAGTAAGCATGGTACTGCATCATCCCCTCCTTCGTCTACACCAGTCTTGTCCACACAGGAGGCCCCTAGTACATCTAGTGCGCCAATACTCCTTACTATGCAACAATTAACGGCTGTAATGGATAATTCTATCAAAAACATTTTAGCCAAAATGCCCACTTATCAGCGAAAGCGCGACTGCTCTGTTTTAGAAAATACTGAAGAGCATGAGGACGCTGATGATATTGGTTCTGAAGTGCCCCTACACCAGTCTGAGGGGGCCAGGGAGGTTTTGTCTGAGGGAGAAATTTCAGATTCAGGGAAAATTTCTCAACAAGCTGAACCTGATGTGATTACATTTAAATTTAAATTGGAACATCTCCGCGCTCTGCTTAAGGAGGTGTTATCTACTCTGGATGATTGTGAGAATTTGGTCATTCCAGAGAAATTATGTAAGATGGACAAGTTCCTAGAGGTCCCGGGGCCCCCCGAAGCTTTTCCTATACCCAAGCGGGTGGCGGACATTGTAAATAAAGAATGGGAAAGGCCCGGTATACCTTTCGTCCCTCCCCCCATATTTAAGAAATTGTTTCCTATGGTCGACCCCAGAAAGGACTTATGGCAGACAGTCCCCAAGGTCGAGGGGGCGGTTTCTACTCTAAACAAACGCACCACTGTACCCATAGAAGATAGTTGTGCTTTCAAAGATCCTATGGATAAAAAATTAGAGGGTTTGCTTAAAAAGATGTTTGTTCAGCAAGGTTACCTTCTACAACCAATTTCATGCATTGTTCCTGTCACTACAGCAGCGTGTTTCTGGTTCGATGAACTAGAAAAGGCGCTCAATAATAATTCTTCTTCTTATGAGGAGATTATGGACAGAATTCATGCTCTCAAATTGGCTAATTCTTTCACCCTAGACGCCACTTTGCAATTGGCTAGGTCAGCGGCGAAAAATTCTGGTTTTGCTATTGTGGCGCGCAGAGCGCTTTGGCTAAAATCTTGGTCAGCGGATGCGTCTTCCAAGAACAAATTGCTTAACATTCCTTTCAAGGGGAAAACGCTGTTTGGCCCTGACTTGAAAGAGATTATCTCTGATATCACTGGGGGCAAGGGCCACGCCCTTCCTCAGGATAGGTCTTTCAAAGCCAAAAATAAACCTAATTTTCGTCCCTTTCGCAGAAACGGACCAGCCCCAAGTGCTACGTCCTCTAAGCAAGAGGGTAATACTTCTCAAGCCAAGCCAGCCTGGAGGCCAATGCAAGGCTGGAACAAAGGAAAGCAGGCCAAGAAACCTGCCACTGCTACCAAGACAGCATGAGATGTTGGCCCCCGATCCGGGACCGGATCTGGTGGGGGGCAGACTCTCTCTCTTCGCTCAGGCTTGGGCAAGAGATGTTCTGGATCCTTGGGCACTAGAAATAGTCTCCCAAGGTTATCTTCTGGAATTCAAGGGACTTCCCCCAAGGGGGAGGTTCCACAGGTCTCAATTGTCTTCAGACCTCATAAAAAACAGGCATTCTTACATTGTGTAGAAGACCTGTTAAAAATGGGAGTGATTCATCCTGTTCCATTAGGAGAACAAGGGATGGGGTTCTACTCCAATCTGTTCGTAGTTCCCAAAAAAGAGGGAACATTCAGACCAATCTTAGATCTCAAGATCCTAAACAAGTTTCTCAAGGTTCCATCGTTCAAAATGGAAACCATTCGAACAATTCTTCCTTCCATCCAGGAAGGTCAATTCATGACCACGGTGGATTTAAAGGATGCGTATCTACATATTCCTATCCACAAGGAACATCATCGGTTCCTAAGGTTCGCATTCCTGGACAAGCATTACCAGTTTGTGGCACTTCCGTTCGGATTAGCCACTGCTCCAAGAATTTTCACAAAGGTACTAGGGTCCCTTCTAGCGGTGCTAAGACCAAGGGGCATTGCAGTAGTACCTTACTTGGACGACATTCTGATGACAGAGGCCAGAAAATCAAAACTTCTAAACTCTTGTCAAATACTTCATTCTGTTCCTCTTCCTTCCATAGCGCAGTGCATGGAAGTAATAGGTTTGATGGTAGCGGCAATGGACATAGTTCCTTTTGCGCGAATTCATCTAAGACCATTACAACTGTGCATGCTCAGTCTGTGGAATGGGGACTATTCAGACTTGTCTCCGACGATACAAGTAGATCAGAGGACCAGAGATTCACTCCGTTGGTGGCTGTCCCTGGACAACCTGTCACAGGGGATGAGCTTCCGCAGACCAGAGTGGGTCATTGTCACGACCGACGCCAGTCTGGTGGGCTGGGGCGCGGTCTGGGGACCCCTGAAAGCTCAGGGTCTTTGGTCTCGGGAAGAATCTCTTCTCCCGATAAATATTCTGGAACTGAGAGCGATATTCAATGCTCTCAAGGCTTGGCCTCAGCTAGCAAAGGCCAAGTTCATACGTTTCAATCAGACAACATGACGACTGTTGCGTACATCAACCATCAGGGGGGAACAAGGAGTTCCCTGGCGATGGAAGAAGTGACCAAAATCATTCAATGGGCGGAGACTCACTCCTGCCACTTGTCTGCAATCCACATCCCAGGAGTGGAAAATTGGGAAGCGGATTTTCTGAGTCGTCAGACATTTCATCCGGGGGAGTGGGAACTCCATCCGGAAATCTTTGCCCAAATTACTCAATTGTGGGGCATTCCAGACATGGATCTGATGGCCTCTCGTCAGAACTTCAAGGTTCCTTGCTACGGGTCCAGATCCAGGGATCCCAAGGCGACTCTAGTAGATGCACTAGTAGCACCTTGGACCTTCAAACTAGCTTATGTATTCCCGCCGTTTCCTCTCATCCCCAGGCTGGTAGCCAGGATCAATCAGGAGAGGGCATCGGTGATCTTGATAGCTCCTGCGTGGCCACGCAGGACTTGGTATGCAGACCTGGTGAATATGTCATCGGCTCCACCATGGAAGCTACCTTTGAGACGAGACCTTCTTGTTCAAGGTCCGTTCGAACATCCGAATCTGGTCTCACTCCAACTGACTGCTTGGAGATTGAACGCTTGATCTTATCAAAGCGAGGGTTCTCAGATTCTGTCATTGATACTCTTGTTCAGGCCAGAAAGCCTGTAACTAGAAAAATCTACCACAAAATATGGAAAAAATATATCTGTTGGTGTGAGTCTAAAGGATTCCCTTGGGACAAGGTAAAAATTCCTAAGATTCTATCCTTTCTTCAAGAAGGTTTGGAGAAAGGATTATCTGCAAGTTCTTTGAAGGGACAGATTTCTGCCTTGTCTGTGTTACTTCACAAAAAGCTGGCAGCTGTGCCAGATGTTCAAGCCTTTGTTCAGGCTCTGGTTAGAATCAAGCCTGTTTACAAACATTTGACTCCTCCTTGGAGTCTCAATTTAGTTCTTTCAGTTCTTCAGGGGGTTCCGTTTGAACCCTTACATTCCGTTGATATTAAGTTATTATCTTGGAAAGTTTTGTTTTTGGTTGCAATTTCTTCTGCTAGAAGAGTTTCAGAATTATCTGCTCTGCAGTGTTCTCCTCCTTATCTGGTGTTCCATGCAGATAAGGTGGTTTTACGTACTAAACCTGGTTTTCTTCCGAAAGTTGTTTCTAACAAAAACATTAACCAGGAGATAGTTGTGCCTTCTTTGTGTCCGAATCCAGTTTCAAAGAAGGAACGTTTGTTGCACAATTTGGATGTAGTTCGTGCTCTAAAATTCTATTTAGATGCTACAAAGGATTTTAGACAAACATCTTCTTTGTTTGTTGTTTATTCTGGTAAAAGGAGAGGTCAAAAAGCAACTTCTACCTCTCTCTCTTTTTGGATTAAAAGCATCATCAGATTGGCTTACGAGACTGCCGGACGGCAGCCTCCTGAAAGAATCACAGCTCATTCTACTAGGGCTGTGGCTTCCACATGGGCCTTCAAGAACGAGGCTTCTGTTGATCAGATATGTAAGGCAGCGACTTGGTCTTCACTGCACACTTTTACTAAATTTTACAAATTTGATACTTTTGCTTCTTCTGAGGCTATTTTTGGGAGAAAGGTTTTGCAAGCCGTGGTGCCTTCCATCTAGGTGACCTGATTTGCTCCCTCCCTTCATCCGTGTCCTAAAGCTTTGGTATTGGTTCCCACAAGTAAGGATGACGCCGTGGACCGGACACACCTATGTTGGAGAAAACAGAATTTATGTTTACCTGATAAATTACTTTCTCCAACGGTGTGTCCGGTCCACGGCCCGACCTGGTTTTTTAATCAGGTCTGATAATTTATTTTCTTTAACTACAGTCACCACGGTATCATATGATTTCTCCTATGCAAATATTCCTCCTTTACGTCGGTCGAATGACTGGGGAAGGCGGAGCCTAGGAGGGATCATGTGACCAGCTTTGCTGGGCTCTTTGCCATTTCCTGTTGGGGAGGAGAATATCCCACAAGTAAGGATGACGCCGTGGACCGGACACACCGTTGGAGAAAGTAATTTATCAGGTAAACATAAATTCTGTTTTTCTGGGCTAAAACAATTGCTTTACTAGGCATATTATGCAGATTCTAACTAATTATTGGTATTATAATCTTGGGGAACGTTTAGAAAAACGGCAGGCACTGTGTTGGACACCTTTTTCAGATGGGGGCCTTTCTAGTTATAGACAGAGCCTCATTCTGGGACTGTATAGGGGTTAAATGTAAAAACGGCTCCGGTTCCGTTAATTTAAGGGTTAAATTTGGTGTGCAATACTTTTAATGCTTTAAGACACTGTGGTGAAATTTTGGTGAATTTTGAACAATTCCTTCATACTTTTTCACATATTCAGTAATAAAGTGTTTTCAGTTTGAAATTTAAAGTGACAGTAACGGTTTTATTTTAAAACGTTTTTTGTGCTTTGTTGACAAGTTTAAGCCTGTTTAACATGTCTGTACCATCAGATAAGCTATGTTCTATATGTATGAAAGCCAATGTGTCTCCCCATTTAAATTTATGTGATAATTGTGCCATAGTGTCCAAACAAAGTAAGGACAGTAATGCAACAGATAATGATATTGCCCAAGATGATTCCTCAAATGAGGGGAGTAAACATGATACTACATCATCCCCTACTGTGTCTACACCAGTTATGCCCACGCAGGAGGCCCCTAGTACATCTAGCGCGCCAATGCTTTTTACCATGCAACAATTGACGGCTGTAATGGATAACTCCATAGCAAATATTTTATCCAAAATGCCTACTTATCAGAGAAAGCGCGATTGCTCTGTTTTAAACACTGAAGAGCAAGAGGACGCTGATGATAACTGTTCTGACATACCCTCACACCAATCTCAAGGGGCCATGAGGGAGGTTTTGTCTGATGGAGAAATTTCAGATTCAGGAAAAATTTCTCATCAAGCTGAACCTGATGTTGTGACATTTAAATTTAAATTAGAACATCTCCGCGCACTGCTTAAGGAGGTGTTATCTACTCTGGATGATTGTGACAATTTGGTCATTCCAGAGAAATTATGTAAGATGGACAAGTTCCTAGAGGTTCCGGTGCCCCCCGACGCTTTTCCTATACCCAAGCGGGTGGCGGACATAGTAAATAAAGAGTGGGAAAGGCCCGGCATACCTTTTGTTTCCCCCCCTATATTTAAGAAATTATTTCCTATAGTCGACCCCAGAAAGGACTTATGGCAGACAGTCCCCAAGGTCGAGGGGGCGGTTTCTACTCTAAACAAACGCACTACTATTCCTATCGAAGATAGTTGTGCTTTCAAAGATCCTATGGATAAGAAGTTAGAGGGTTTGCTTAAAAAGATTTTTGTACAGCAAGGTTACCTTCTACAACCAATTTCATGCATTGTTCCTGTCACTACGGCAGCGTGTTTCTGGTTCGAGGAACTAGAAAAATCGCTCAGTAAAGAATCTTCGTATGAGGAGGTTATGGACAGAGTTCAAGCACTTAAATTGGCTAACTCTTTTGTTTTAGATGCCGCTTTGCAATTAGCTAGATTAGCGGCGAAAAATTCAGGGTTTGCTGTCGTGGCGCGCAGAGTGCTTTGGCTAAAGTCTTGGTCAGCGGATGTGTCTTCCAAGACAAAATTGCTTAACATTCCTTTCAAAGGTAAAACATTATTTGGACCTGATTTGAAAGAGATTATTTCAGACATCAATGGGGGAAAGGGCCACGCCCTCCCACAGGATAGGTCTTTTAAGGCTAATAATAAGCCTAATTTTCGTCCCTTTCGCAGAAACGGACCAGTCTCTAATTCTGTATCCTCTAAGCAAGAGGGTAATACTTCACAACCCAAACCAGCCTGGAAACCAATGCAAGGCTGGAACAAGGGTAAGCAGGCCAAGAAGCCTACCACTGCTACCAAAACAGCATGAAGGGATAGCCCCCGATCCGGGACCGGATCTAGTGGGGGGCAGACTTTCTCTCTTTGCTCAGGCTTGGGCAAGAGATGTTCAGGATCCTTGGGCGCTAGAAATAGTTTCTCAAGGCTATCTCCTGGAATTCAAGGAACTACCCCCAAGGGGAAGGTTCCACAGGTCTCAATTATCTTCAAACCAAATAAAGAGACAGGCATTCTTACATTGTGTAGAAGACCTGTTAAAGATGGGAGTGATACATACAGTTCCAATAAGAGAACAAGGAATGGGATTTTATTCCAATCTGTTCATAGTTCCCAAAAAAGAGGGAACATTCAGACCATTTTTGGATCTAAAGATCCTAAACAAATTTCTCAGGGTACCATCGTTCAAAATGGAAACTATTCGAACGATCCTACCTACTATCCAGGAAAATCAATTTATGACTACCGTGGATTTAAAGGATGCGTACCTACATATTCCTATCCACAAGGAACATCATCAGTTCCTAAGGTTCGCTTTTCTGGACAGCATTACCAGTTTGTGGCACTTCCATTTGGATTAGCCACTGCTCCAAGGATTTTCACAAAGGTACTAGGGTCCCTTCTAGCGGTTCTAAGACCAAGGGGCATTGCAGTAGTACCTTACTTGGACGACATCCTGATTCAAGCGTCGTCCCTGTCAAAAACAAAGGCTCATACGGACATCGTCCTAGCCTTTCTCAGATCTCACGGATGGAAGGTGAACAAAGAAAAAAGTTCTCTGTCCCCGTCAACAAGAGTTCCCTTCTTGGGAACAATAATAGATTCCTTAGAAATGAGGATTTTTCTGACAGAGGTCAGAAAATCAAAACTTCTAAGCTCTTGTCAAGTACTTCATTCTGTTCCTCGTCCTTCCATAGCGCAGTGCATGGAAGTAATAGGATTGATGGTTGCAACAATGGACATAGTTCCTTTTGCACGAATTCATCTAAGACCATTACAACTGTGCATGCTCAGACAGTGGAATGGGGATTATACAGACTTGTCTCCGACGATTCAAGTAGATCAAAAGACCAGAGATTCACTCCGTTGGTGGCTGACCCTGGACAATCTGTCACAGGGAATGAGCTTCCGCAGACCAGAGTGGGTCTTTGTCACGACCGACGCCAGCCTAGTGGGCTGGGGCGCGGTCTGGGAATCCCTGAAAGCTCAGGGTCTATGGTCTCGGGAAGAGTCTCTTCTCCCGATAAACATTCTGGAACTGAGAGCGATATTCAATGCTCTCAGAGCTTGGCCTCAACTAGCAAAGGCCAAATTCATAAGGTTTCAGTCAGACAACATGACGACCGTTGCATATATCAATCATCAGGGGGGAACAAGGACTTCCCTGGCGATGAAAGAAGTGACCAAGATAATTCAATGGGCGGAGGATCACTCCTGCCACTTGTCTGCGATCCACATCCCAGGAGTGGAAAATTGGGAAGCGGATTTTCTGAGTCGTCAGACATTCCATCCGGGGGAGTGGGAACTCCATCCGGAAATCTTTGCCCAAATAACTCAATTATGGGGCATTCCAGACATGGATCTGATGGCGTCTCGTCAGAACTTCAAGGTTCCTTGCTACGGGTCCAGATCCAGGGATCCCAAGGCGACCCTAGTAGATGCACTAGTAGCACCTTGGACCTTCAACCTAGCTTATGTATTCCCACCGTTTCCTCTCATCCCCAGGCTGGTAGCCAGGATCAATCAGGAGAGGGCCTCGGTGATCTTGATAGCTCCTGCGTGGCCACGCAGGACTTGGTATGCAGACCTGGTGAATATGTCATCGGCTCCACCATGGAAGCTACCTTTGAGACAGGACCTTCTTGTTCAGGGTCCGTTCGAACATCCGAATCTGGTTTCCCTCCAACTGACGGCTTGGAGATTGAACGCTTGATTTTATCAAAGCGTGGGTTTTCAGATTCTGTAATAGATACTCTGATTCAGGCTAGAAAGCCTGTAACTAGAAAAATTTACCATAAAATATGGAAAAAATATATCTGTTGGTGTGAATCTAAAGGATTCCCATGGAACAAGATAAAAATTCCTAAGATTCTATCCTTTCTACAAGAAGGTTTGGAGAAAGGATTATCTGCAAGTTCTCTGAAGGGACAGATCTCTGCTTTATCTGTTTTACTTCACAAAAGACTGGCAGCTGTGCCAGATGTTCAAGCATTTGTTCAGGCTCTGGTTAGGATCAAGCCTGTTTACAGACCTTTGACTCCTCCCTGGAGTCTAAATCTAGTTCTTTCAGTTCTTCAAGGGGTTCCGTTTGAACCCTTACATTCCGTAGATATTAAGTTATTATCTTGGAAAGTTTTGTTTTTGGTTGCAATTTCTTCTGCTAGAAGAGTTTCAGTGTTCTCCGCCCTATCTGGTGTTCCATGCAGATAAGGTGGTTTTGCGTACTAAGCCTGGTTTTCTTCCGAAAGTTGTTTCCAACAAAAATATTATCCAGGAGATAGTTGTACCTTCTTTGTGTCCAAATCCAGTTTCAAAGAAGGAACGTTTGTTACACAATTTGGACGTAGTCCGTGCTCTAAAATTCTATTTAGAGGCTACTAAAGATTTCAGACAAACATCTTCCTTGTTTGTTGTTTATTCTGGTAAAAGGAGAGGTCAAAAAGCGACTTCTAGCTCTCTTTCCTTTTGGCTTAAAAGCATTATCCGATTGGCTGATGAGACTGCCGGACGGCAGCCTCCTGAAAGAATCACAGCTCACTCCACTAGGGCTGTGGCTTCCACATGGGCCTTCTAGAACGAGGCTTCTGTTGACCAGATATGTAAGACAGCGACTTGGTCTTCACTGCACACTTTTGCCAAATTTTACAAATTTGATACTTTTGCTTCTTCGGAGGCTATTTTTGGGAGAAAGGTTTTGCAAGCCGTGGTGCCTTCCATTTAGGTGACCTGATTTGCTCCCTCCCTTCATCCGTGTCCTAAAGCTTTGGTATTGGTTCCCACAAGTAAGGATGACGCCGTGGACCGGACACACCAATGTTGGAGAAAACAGAATTTATGCTTATCTGATAAATTACTTTCTCCAACGGTGTGTCCGGTCCACGGCCCGCCCTGGTTTTTTAATCAGGTCTGATGAGTTATTTTCTCTAACTACAGTCACCACGGTATCATATGGTTTCTCCTATATATATTTCCTCCTGTCCGTCGGTCGAATGACTGGGGTGGGCGGAGCCTAGGAGGGATCATGTGACCAGCTTTGCTGGGACTCTTTGCCATTTCCTGTTGGGGAAGAGAATATCCCACAAGTAAGGATGACGCCGTGGACCGGACACACCGTTGGAGAAAGTAATTTATCAGGTAAGCATAAATTCTGTTTTTATTTTTTTTACGAATCTCTGCAATGTTGAGGATAACACTGTTACACTGTTCCTATCGTGTCAGCACAGTAATTAGTTACCTCAACTTATATTCACCATATATTTATTGCAGGATAAAGATATGTCTCATATTGTTTAATTATTACCCAAAATACCTTGTTGACGAGATATACTTTAGATTGCATAGAGCACATAAGCAAAACTCATTAATTCAGTAGTCAGTGTGCTTGGTGCATACTTAGGTATTCAAATTTGTCTGTTCAATATCTCACAGACTAAGACATTGTGCTTTCATATTCCATGATAGATTTATAATCATATATATAGTAAACGATTAGTTTGAACCACTATCTTCTCATATATAGTAGTTACTCAATAAAGCTAGTAGCTCATGATTTATAGTAGTAATTAAATACAGTTGGTATTTGTTGATTTATTTAAAAAGATAGGCTCTATATGTACATTTGCCAGCAGAGTCTACAATCAACTCCAGGTTACCCCATATATCTTATTATTATTTGAATTGTTCCAAAACACAGGTATTAATATTAACCAGCAAGCATGTGGTATAATATTGCCAGATAAACCTTTTATAAAGTAACGTTAATTGAAACTATTCATTAGTTGTCTGTATGACATGTATTGTATAACATGTAGGGAACCAACACTAATGCTGTATTGTTTTATATTACGGTTTCAGTATAATATCGATATTTAGAGCAGAAACCAGCATCTGCTTGTGCTTAATAAGTGTACAGCATGCGTGATTGTATTGCTGACCCTAGCTGTGTGATTAGCTTCTGTACCATTAGTGAGTTGGTTCAATCATTATTGTATACATATTCGATAGATACTTGTGCTTACACCAAGGTTTCAAGGAGTATGTGCTTAAACTCAACACGTGTACAGCCGGTATAATTATATTGCTAGCCCGCAGCTATGTAGCCTCCCTCTGTAGTGTTAATAAAGCAGTCCGATAATTTCTATGCAAATTGTGCACCGCGGTATTTAACTAATATCTATGCTTGCATAACAGGGTTAGATGTTTGTCTGTAATTAGACGCCTTGTTATCTAGCATGCGATATCTATATATCTATAGTAGTTAATTTGGCTGCTACAATTGTTCGTTTCAGTCACAATGTTGCATATAATTTATATTGGTGCTGAGTTAAAGTCTATGATATTGTTCGACTACGTTTGGCTACATATTTTGTAGTTGATGTTTTGCTCGTCACTGTGCAAATTATTCATAAGATTACCGTCCCCAGGATATCTAGATACCATTTGTTCAATATTGCCTAATAAGCGTCTCCTACCAAGTCTCAATAGTAATAGAATTGAAACATTTCTAATGTAAACCGGAGAGCGCTGCGGCTGAACAAATTAACAACAAATAATGCCCCAAGTTAAGCTAGCCCTAACAAACACAGGAGCTCCCTGACTCCTCACCAATGCCCTAACATGTTTCGCTGTACACACGGCTTTCTCAAAGGGGGAATAAAAACCAACAATCTATATAGGGTGTAGTCACTAGAACTGATAAGGCAGTGCCATTGAAACCCCCCTTTTCTGCTCCAAATTAATTAATCCTAGTTAGGTTCTATTAAGAGTGTGGTCTCCCCTATGATAACAGAACTCCACATGGGTAAATAGTTGTAAGTCACACGCAACTGTAGCCTTGTAATGATAAAGCTTCACACAGGTATGTGACTAAAAGTTCCAAGGTAGTAGCTGAAACTTTCACATTCTCCTGTGGAGCTCTATCAGTTAGTGGACAGGAGACCAAAATATTAATAAGACCTACTACTCTTGTTTCATGCAGCCTGTATAATGAACCAAGAAAATCTGATAATAATTATCATATTAATGATTATATTACTTGATAAGAAAAAATGTTGTTTTCTCCAACATAGGTGTGTCCGGTCCACGGCGTCATCCTTACTTGTGGGATATTCTCTTCCCCAACAGGAAATGGCAAAGAGCCCAGCAAAGCTGGTCACATGATCCCTCCTAGGCTCCGCCTACCCCAGTCATTCTCTTTGCCGTTGTACAGGCAACATCTCCACGGAGATGGCTTAGAGTTTTTTAGTGTTTAACTGTAGTTTTTCATTATTCAATCAAGAGTTTGTTATTTTCAAATAGTGCTGGTACGTACTATTTACTCAGAAACAGAAAAGAGATGAAGAATTCTGTTTGTATGAGGAAAATGATTTTAGCAACCGTAACTAAAATCCATGGCTGTTCCACACAGGACTGTTGAGAGCAATTAACTTCAGTTGGGGGAACAGTTTGCAGTCCTTTGCTGCTTGAGGTATGACACATTCTAACAAGACGATGTAATGCTGGAAGCTGTCATTTTCCCTATGGGATCCGGTAAGCCATGTTTATTACGATTGTAAATAAGGGCTTCACAAGGGCTTATTTAGACTGTAGACCTTTTTTGGGCTAAATCGATTGATATTAACACTTATTTAGCCTTGAGGAATCATTTATTCTGGGTATTTTGATATAATAATATCGGCAGGCACTGTTTTAGACACCTTATTCTTTAGGGGCTTTCCCAAAGCATAGGCAGAGTCTCATTTTCGCGCCGGTGTTGCGCACTTGTTTTTGAGAGGCATGGCATGCAGTCGCATGTGAGAGGAGCTCTGATACTTATAAAGGACTTCTGAAGGCGTCATTTGGTATCGTATTCCCCTTTGGGTTTGGTTGGGTCTCAGCAAAGCAGATACCAGGGACTGTAAAGGGGTTAAAGCTTAAAACGGCTCCGGTTCCGTTACTTTAAGGGTTAAAGCTTCCAAAATTGGTGTGCAATATTTTCAAGGCTTTAAGACACTGTGGTGAAAGTTTGGTGAATTTTGAACAATTCCTTCATGTTTTTTCGCAATTGCAGTAATAAAGTGTGTTCAGTTTAAAATTTAAAGTGACAGTAACGGTTTTATTTCAAAACGTTTTTTGTACTTTCTTATCAAGTTTATGCCTGTTTAACATGTCTGAACTACCAGATAGACTGTGTTCTGAATGTGGGGAAGCCAGAATTCCTATTCATTTAAATAAATGTGATTTATGTGATAATGACAATGATGCCCAAGATGATTCCTCAAGTGAGGGGAGTAAGCATGGTACTGCATCATTCCCTCCTTCGTCTACACGAGTCTTGCCCACTCAGGAGGCCCCTAGTACATCTAGCGCGCCAATACTCCTTACTATGCAACAATTAACGGCTGTAATGGATAATTCTGTCAAAAACATTTTAGCCAAAATGAACCCTTGTCAGCGTAAGCGTGGATGCTCTGTTTTAGTTACTGAAGAGCATGACGACGCTGATATTAATATCTCTGAAGGGCCCCTAACCCAATCTGAGGGGGCCAGGGAGGTTTTGTCTGAGGGAGAAATTACTGATTTAGGGAACATTTCTCAGCAGGCTGAATCTGATGTGATTACTTTTAAATTTAAATTGGAACATCTCCGCATTTTGCTTAAGGAGGTATTATCCACTCTGGATGATTGTGAAAATTTGGTCATCCCAGAGAAACTATGTAAAATGGACAAGTTCCTAGAGGTGCCGGGGCTCCCAGAAGCTTTTCCTATACCCAAGCGGGTGGCGGACATTGTTAATAAAGAATGGGAAAGGCCCGGTATTCCTTTCGTCCCTCCCCCCATATTTAAAAAATTGTTTCCTATGGTCGACCCCAGAAAGGACTTATGGCAGTCAGTCCCCAAGGTCGAGGGAGCGGTTTCTACTTTAAACAAACGCACCACTATTCCCATAGAGGATAGTTGTGCTTTCAAAGATCCTATGGATAAAAAATTAGAAGGTTTGCTTAAAAAGATGTTTGTTCAGCAGGGTTACCTTCTACAACCCATTTCATGCATTGTCCCTGTCACTACAGCCGCATATTTCTGGTTTGATGAACTGATTAAGGTGCTCGATAGTGACTCGCCTCCTTATGAGGAGATTATGGACAGAGTCAATGCTCTCAAATTGGCTAATTCTTTCACTCTAGACGCCTCTTTGCAATTGGCTAAGTTAGCGGCTAAGAATTCTGGGTTTGCTATTGTGGCGCGCAGAGCGCTTTGGTTGAAATCTTGGTCGGCTGATGCGTCTTCCAAGAACAAGCTACTAAACATTCCTTTCAAGGGGAAAACGCTGTTTGGTCCTGACTTGAAAGAGATTATCTCTGATATCACTGGGGGTAAGGGCCATGCCCTTCCTCAGGATCGGCCTTTCAAGGCAAAAAATAGACCTAATTTTCGTCCCTTTCGTAAAAACGGACCAGCCCAAGGTGCTACGTCCTCTAAGCAAGAGGGTAATACTTCTCAGGCCAAGCCAGCTTGGAGACCAATGCAAGGCTGGAACAAGGGAAAGCAGGCCAAGAAACCTGCCACTGCTACCAAGACAGCATGAAATATTGGCCCCCGATCCGGGACCGGATCTGGTGGGGGGCAGACTCTCTCTCTTCGCTCAGGCTTGGGCAAGAGATGTTCTGGATCCTTGGGCGCTAGAAATAGTCTCCCAGGGTTATCTTCTGGAATTCAAGGGACTTCCCCCAAGGGGGAGGTTCCACAGGTCTCAGTTGTCTTCAGACCACATAAAAAGACAGGCGTTCTTACATTGTGTAGAAGACCTGTTAAAAATGGGAGTGATTCATCCTGTTCCATTGAGAGAACAAGGGATGGGGTTCTACTCCAATCTGTTCATAGTTCCCAAAAAAGAGGGAACGTTCAGACCAATCCTAGATCTCAAGATCTTAAACAAATTTCTCAAGGTCCCATCGTTCAAGATGGAAACCATTCGAACTATCCTTCCTTCCATCCAGGAAGGTCAATTCATGACCACGGTGGATTTAAAGGATGCGTATCTACATATTCCTATCCACAAGGAACATCATCGGTTCCTAAGGTTTGCATTCCTGGACAAACATTACCAGTTCGCGGCGCTTCCTTTCGGATTAGCCACTGCTCCAAGGATTTTCACAAAGGTACTAGGGTCCCTTCTAGCGGTGCTAAGACCAAGGGGCATTGCAGTAGTACCTTACCTGGACGACATTCTGATTCAAGCGTCGTCCCTCCCTCGAGCAAAGGCTCACACGGACATCGTCCTGGCCTTTCTCAGATCTCACGGCTGGAAAGTGAACGTGGAAAAGAGTTCTCTATCCCCGTCAACAAGGGTTCCCTTCTTGGGAACAATTATAGACTCCTCAGAAATGAGGATTTTTCTAACAGAGACCAGAAAAACAAAACTTCTGGACTCTTGTCGAATTCTTCATTCCGTTCCTCTTCCTTCCGTAGCTCAGTGCATGGAAGTGATCGGGTTGATGGTAGCGGCAATGGACATAGTTCCTTTTGCGCGCATTCATCTAAGACCATTACAACTGTGCATGCTCAGTCAGTGGAATGGGGACTATACAGACTTGTCTCCAAAGATACAAGTAAACCAGAGGACCAGAGACTCACTCCGTTGGTGGCTGTCCCTGGACAACCTGTCACGAGGGATGACATTCCGCAGACCAGAGTGGGTCATTGTCACGACCGACGCCAGTCTGATGGGCTGGGGCGCGGTCTGGGGATCCCTGAAAGCTCAGGGTCTTTGGTCTCGGGAAGAATCTCTTCTACCGATAAATATTCTGGAACTGAGAGCGATATTCAATGCTCTCAAGGCTTGGCCTCAGCTAGCGAGGACCAAGTTCATACGGTTTCAATCAGACAACATGACGACTGTTGCGTACATCAACCATCAGGGGGGAACAAGGAGTTCCCTAGCGATGGAAGAAGTGACCAAGATTATTCTTTGGGCGGAGTCTCACTCCTGCCACCTGTCTGCTATCCACATCCCGGGAGTGGAAAATTGGGAAGCGGATTTTCTGAGTCGTCAGACATTGCATCCGGGGGAGTGGGAACTCCATCCGGAAATCTTTGCCCAAGTCACTCAACTATGGGGCATTCCAGACATGGATCTGATGGCCTCTCGTCAGAACTTCAAAGTTCCTTGCTACGGGTCCAGATCCAGGGATCCCAAGGCGGCTCTAGTGGATGCACTAGTAGCACCTTGGACCTTCAAACTAGCTTATGTGTTCCCGCCGTTTCCTCTCATCCCCAGGCTGGTAGCCAGGATCAATCAGGAGAGGGCGTCGGTGATCTTGATAGCTCCTGCGTGGCCACGCAGGACTTGGTATGCAGATCTGGTGAATATGTCATCGGCTCCACCTTGGAAGCTACCTTTGAGACGAGACCTTCTTGTTCAGGGTCCGTTCGAACATCCGAATCTGGTTTCACTCCAGCTGACTGCTTGGAGATTGAACGCTTGATTTTATCGAAGCGAGGTTTCTCAGATTCTGTTATCGATACTCTTGTTCAGGCCAGAAAGCCTGTAACTAGAAAGATTTACCACAAAATTTGGAAAAAATATATCTGTTGGTGTGAATCTAAAGGATTCCCTTGGGACAAGGTTAAGATTCCTAGGATTCTATCCTTCCTTCAAGAAGGATTGGAAAAAGGATTATCGGCAAGTTCCCTGAAGGGACAGATTTCTGCCTTGTCGGTGTTACTTCACAAAAAACTGGCAGCTGTGCCAGATGTTCAAGCCTTTGTTCAGGCTCTGGTTAGAATCAAGCCTGTTTACAAACCTTTGACTCCTCCTTGGAGCCTCAATTTAGTTCTTTCAGTTCTTCAGGGGGTTCCGTTTGAACCCTTACATTCCGTTGATATTAAGTTATTATCTTGGAAAGTTTTGTTTTTAGTTGCAATCTCTTCTGCTAGAAGAGTTTCAGAATTATCTGCTCTGCAGTGTTCTCCTCCTTATCTGGTGTTCCATGCAGATAAGGTGGTTTTACGTACTAAACCTGGTTTTCTTCCAAAAGTTGTTTCTAACAAAAACATTAACCAGGAGATTATCGTACCTTCTCTGTGTCCGAAACCAGTTTCAAAGAAGGAACGCTTGTTGCACAATTTGGATGTTGTTCGCGCTCTAAAATTCTATTTAGATGCTACAAAGGATTTTAGACAAACATCTTCCTTGTTTGTTGTTTATTCAGGTAAAAGGAGAGGTCAAAAAGCAACTTCTACCTCTCTCTCTTTTTGGATTAAAAGCATCATCAGATTGGCTTACGAGACTGCCGGACGGCAGCCTCCTGAAAGAATCACAGCTCATTCCACTAGGGCTGTGGCTTCCACATGGGCCTTCAAGAACGAGGCTTCTGTTGATCAGATATGTAGGGCAGCGACTTGGTCTTCACTGCACACTTTTACCAAATTTTACAAGTTTGATACTTTTGCTTCTTCTGAGGCTATTTTTGGGAGAAAGGTTTTGCAAGCCGTGGTGCCTTCCATTTAGGTGACCTGATTTGCTCCCTCCCTTCATCCGTGTCCTAAAGCTTTGGTATTGGTTCCCACAAGTAAGGATGACGCCGTGGACCGGACACACCTATGTTGGAGAAAACAGAATTTATGTTTACCTGATAAATTTCTTTCTCCAACGGTGTGTCCGGTCCACGGCCCGCCCTGGTTTTTTAATCAGGTCTGATAATTTATTTTCTTTAACTACAGTCACCACGGTACCATATGGTTTCTCCTATGCTATTATTCCTCCTTAACGTCGGTCGAATGACTGGGGTAGGCGGAGCCTAGGAGGGATCATGTGACCAGCTTTGCTGGGCTCTTTGCCATTTCCTGTTGGGGAAGAGAATATCCCACAAGTAAGGATGACGCCGTGGACCGGACACACCGTTGGAGAAAGAAATTTATCAGGTAAACATAAATTCTGTTTTTCTTTCATGTAAGTGGCAAGAGTCTATGAGCTAGTGACGTATGGGATATACATTCCTACCAGAAGGGGGCAAAGTTTTCCAAACCTCAAAATGCCTATAATTACACCTCCCACCTCACTCATACCTTAGTTTTCCAATTTTGCCTCCTTGTGGAGGTGGTGAAGCAAGTTGTGCTTGATTTTCTTGTGTGATAGGCGCTTCTAAGCATATTGAAGCCCAGTTCCTCTCAAAGTAAAATTTTTGTTTTAGGGATGTGAAGGGAGTATTGCTTAACAATGTCATTTTTTCACCTATGAGAAATCTATTCTAAGGCTCTCTGTAATCGGTCACAGAGATTCATCTCTTCCTCCTTTTGCAGATTGACATTATACTCCTCTACCATTACCTGTGCTGATATGTTTCAGTACTGGTTTGGCTGTCTGCTATATGTGGATGGGTGTCTTCTGGTAAGTATATATAATTTAAGACACTCAGCTATGTTTGTCACTTTATATTATAAAGTTTTAAATGTATATTGTATATATTTGCCATGAGTCAGGTCTGTTCATTTCCCTTTGCAGTCTAAACAGTTTCAGCTTGGGAATTATGTTTATGGGAGTTTTAGGCTTACCTGGGGTTTCAGTTAATTATAACTTGGAGTCTGTTTTTTGTTTCAAAAATTTTGCGGGCTTAGGCTCGCGATGATGCAGAATGTAACTTTTTATTGCAGCATTTTTGGCGCGAAGCCGCGTCTGCCGTTACACGAGTCACGTCATTTCTTGAGACTTTCTTGTCGCAAGTTTTTTTGGCGCGAAGTCCATTCCTGAAACTGCTATTTGAGGAAAATGGATATTTGTTTTAATGTTATTTTTTTCTTTTTTGTTACATTTTACAAGATCTCTTAGACTGATCCTGCCTCTGATGTTACTGTAGGAACTAAGCTGCCTGAACACAATTCTACCAAAGCTAAGAGTGTATGTTGTAAATTAGCTGATCTTACTTCTTCAGCTCAAATATGTGGCACTAAAACTATTACATGCTGATAATATTTCTATAAGTACAAATACATCTACTGTTAAACCTTCACAGTACATGATATTCCTGTAGATATTAGAGTATATTGCTGCAGCCATAGAGAGGGCTAAGACTGCTATTCCGCCTTCAAATAAACTTAAAAGGTCTCTCCTTCTCATAAATCTGATGAAGCCTGTATCGATCGTCAGCATACTGAAGGTATCTTCTGCTGATGAGGATTTCTCTGGCTCAGAGGATCCTACTTCTGAGTCTGAAATTGATAAATCAACCTTTCTTTTTAAGATTGAATATATTCTTTCTTTATTAAAGGAAGTATTGTTTACTTTGGATATTGAGGAATCTAGTCCTTTTGATTAAAACTTTTGTTTTTAAAACTTCTGAGGTGGCTGCTGAAGTTTTTACTATTCCAGATGCTATCTCTCATATGATTACTATGGAATGGTCTAAACTTGGTGCTTCTTTTAACTCTTCTTTTAGGTTTAAAAAGTTATATCCTTTACCTGTGGCTAATTTAGAGTTTTGGGAAAAAGTCCCTAAGGTTGATGAGGCTATTTATATTTTGGCCAAACTTACTACTGGAAGATATTACTTCTTTCTCCAACATAGGTGTGTCCGGTCCACGGCGTCATCCTTACTTGTGGGATATTCTCTTCCCCAACAGGAAATGGCAAAGAGCCCAGCAAAGCTGGTCACATGATCCCTCCTAGGCTCCGCCTTCCCCAGTCATTCTCTTTGCCGTTGTACAGGCAACATCTCCACGGAGATGGCTTAGAGTTTTTTGGTGTTTAAATGTAGTTTTTATTCTTCAATCAAGAGTTTGTTATTTTAAAATAGTGCTGGTATGTACTATTTACTCAGAAACAGAAAAGAGATGAAGATTTCTGTTTGTAAGAGGAAAATGATTTTAGCAACCGTTACTAAAATCGATGGCTGTTTCCACACAGGACTGTTGAGAGGAATTAACTTCAGTTGGGGGAAACAGTGAGCAGACTTTTGCTGCTTGAGGTATGACACATTTCTAACAAGACGTGGTAATGCTGGAAGCTGTCATTTTCCCTATGGGATCCGGTAAGCCATTTTTATTAAATGAGAATAAAGGGCTTCACAAGGGCTTTAAAGACTGGTAGACATTTTTCTGGGCTAAAACGATTGATTTATAAGCATTTTTAATACTTCATAGCTTTGAGGAGTTATTTTATTCTTGGGAATTATGTAAAATAACCGGCAGGCACTGTATTGGACACCTTTTTCACTGGGGGCCTTCTATAATCATAGGCAGAGCCTCATTTTCGCGCCTCTATTGCGCAGTTGTTTTTGGGAAGCAAGGCATGCAGATGCATGTGTGAGGAGCTCAGATACATAGAAAAAGCTTACTGAAGGCGTCATTTGGTATCGTATTCCCCTTTGGGCTTGGTTGGGTCTCAGCAAAGCAGATACCAGGGACTGTATAGGGGTTAAATATAAAAACGGCTCCGGTTCCGTTATTTTAAGAGTTAAAGCTTTCATATTTGGTGTGCAATACTTTTAAGGCTTTAAGACACTGTGGTGAAATTTTGGTGAATTTTGAACAATTCCTTCATACTTTTTCACATTTTCAGTAATAAAGTGTGTTCAGTTTAATATTTAAAGTGACAGTAACGGTTTTATTTTAAAACGTTTTTTGTACTTTGTTATCAAGTTTATGCCTGTTTAACATGTCTGAACTATCAGATAGACTATGTTCTGTATGTGAGGAAGCCAAGGTTCCTTCTCATTTAAATAAATGTGATTTATGTGACACAAAATTTAGAGAAAATGATGCCCAAGATGATTCCTCAAGTGAGGGGAGTAAGCATGGTACTGCATCATCCCCTCCTTCGTCTACGCCAGTCTTGCCCACACAGGAGGCCCCTAGTACATCTAGTGCGCCAATACTCCTTACTATGCAACAATTAACGGCTGTAATGGATAATTCTATCAAAAACATTTTAGCCAAAATGCCCACTTATCAGCGAAAGCGCGACTGCTCTGTTTTAGAAAATACTGAAGAGCATGAGGACGCTGATGATAATGGTTCTGAAATGCCCCTACACCAGTCTGAGGGGGCCAGGGAGGTTTTGTCTGAGGGAGAAATTTCAGATTCAGGGAAAATTTCTCAACAAGCTGAACCTGATGTGATTACATTCAAATTTAAATTGGAACATCTCCGCGCTCTGCTTAAGGAGGTGTTATCTACTCTGGATGATTGTGAGAATTTGGTCATTCCTGAGAAATTATGTAAGATGGACAAGTTCCTAGAGGTCCCGGGGCCCCCCGAAGCTTTTCCTATACCCAAGCGGGTGGCGGACATTGTAAACAAAGAATGGGAAAGGCCCGGCATACCTTTTGTCCCTCCCCCTATATTTAAGAAATTGTTTCCTATGGTCGACCCCAGAAAGGACTTATGGCAGACAGTCCCCAAGGTCGAGGGGGCGGTTTCTACTTTAAACAAACGCACTACTATCCCTATAGAAGATAGTTGTGCTTTCAAAGATCCTATGGATAAAAAATTAGAGGGTTTGCTTAAAAAGATGTTTGTTCAGCAAGGTTACCTTCTACAACCAATTTCATGCATTGTTCCTGTCACTACAGCAGCGTGTTTCTGGTTCGATGAACTAGAAAAGTCGCTCAATAAAGATTCTTCTTATGAGGAGATTATGGACAGAATTCATGCTCTCAAATTGGCTAACTCTTTTACTTTAGACGCCACTTTGCAATTGGCTAGATTAGCGGCGAAAAATTCAGGGTTTGCTATTGTGGCGCGCAGAGCGCTTTGGCTAAAATCTTGGTCAGCGGATGCGTCTTCCAAGAACAAATTGCTTAACATACCTTTCAAGGGGAAAACGCTGTTTGGCCCTGACTTGAAAGAGATTATTTCTGATATCCCTGGGGGTAAGGGCCACGCCCTTCCTCAGGATAGGTCTTTCAAGGCTAAAAATAAACCAAATTTTCGTCCCTTTCACAGAAACGGACCAGCCCCAAGTGCTACATCCTCTAAGCAAGAGGGTAATACTTCTCAAACCAAGCCAGCCTGGAGGGCAATGCAAGGCTGGAACAAAGGTAAGCAGGCCAAGAAACCTGCCACTGCTACCAAGACAGCATGAGATGTTGGCCCCCGATCCGGGACCGGATCTGGTGGGGGGCAGACTTTCTCTCTTCGCTCAGGCTTGGGCAAGAGATGTTCCGGATCCTTGGGCGCTAGAAATAGTCTCCCAAGGTTATCTTCTGGAATTCAAGGAGCTTCCCCCAAGGGGGAGGTTCCACAGGTCTCAATTGTCTTCAGACCACATAAAAAGACAGGCATTCTTACATTGTGTAGAAGACCTGTTAAAAATGGGAGTGATTCATCCTGTTCCATTAGGAGAACAAGGGATGGGATTCTACTCCAATCTGTTCATAGTTCCCAAAAAAGAGGGAACATTCAGACCAATCTTAGATCTCAAGATCCTAAACAAGTTTCTCAAGGTTCCATCGTTCAAAATGGAAACCATTCGGACAATTCTTCCTTCCATCCAGGAAGGTCAATTCATGACCACGGTGGATTTAAAGGATGCGTATCTACATATTCCTATCCACAAGGAACATCATCGGTTCCTAAGGTTCGCTTTTCTGGACAAGCATTACCAGTTTGTGGCACTTCCATTCGGATTAGCCACTGCTCCAAGAATTTTCACAAAGGTACTAGGGTCCCTCCTAGCGGTGCTACGACCAAGGGGCATTGCAGTAGTACCTTACTTGGACGACATACTGATTCAAGCGTCGTCCCTACCACAAGCAAAGGCTCATACGGACATTGTCCTGGCCTTTCTCAGATCTCACGGGTGGAAAGTGAACGTAGAAAAAAGTTCTCTTTCTCCGTCAACAAGAGTTCCCTTCTTGGGAACAATAATAGACTCCTTAGAAATGAGGATTTTTCTGACAGAAGCCAGAAAATCAAAACTTCTAAGCTCTTGTCAAGTACTTCATTCTGTTCTTCTTCCTTCCATAGCACAGTGCATGGAAGTAATAGGTTTGATGGTCGCGGCAATGGACATAGTTCCTTTTGCGCGAATTCATCTGAGACCATTACAACTGTGCATGCTCAGTCAGTGGAATGGGGATTATACAGACTTGTCTCCGACGATACAAGTAGATCAGAGGACCAGAGATTCACTCCGTTGGTGGCTAACCCTGGACAACCTGTCACAGGGGATGAGCTTCCGCAGACCAGAGTGGGTCATTGTCACGACCGACGCCAGTCTGGTAGGCTGGGGCGCGGTCTGGGAACCCCTGAAAGCTCAGGGTCTTTGGTCTCGGGAAGAATCTCTTCTCCCGATAAACATTCTGGAACTGAGAGCGATATTCAATGCTCTCACGGCTTGGCCTCAGCTAGCAAAGGCCAAGTTCGTACGGTTTCAATCAGACAACATGACGACTGTTGCGTATATCAACCATCAGGGGGGAACAAGGAGTTCCCTGGCGATGGAAGAAGTGACCAAAATCATTCAATGGGCGGAGACTCACTCCTGCCACTTGTCTGCAATCCACATCCCAGGCGTGGAAAATTGGGAAGCGGATTTTCTGAGTCGTCAGACATTTCATCCAAGGGAGTGGGAACTCCATCCGGAAATCTTTGCCCAAATAACTCAATTGTGGGGCATTCCAGACATGGATCTGATGGCCTCTCGTCAGAACTTCAAGGTTCCTTGCTACGGGTCCAGATCCAGGGATCCCAAGGCGACTCTAGTAGATGCACTAGTAGCACCTTGGACCTTCAACCTAGCGTATGTATTCCCACCGTTTCCTCTCATCCCCAGGCTGGTAGCCAGGATCAATCAGGAGAGGGCATCGGTGATCTTGATAGCTCCTGCGTGGCCACGCAGGACTTGGTATGCAGACCTGGTGAATATGTCATTTGCTCCACCATGGAAGCTACCTTTGAGACAGGACCTTCTTGTTCAAGGTCCGTTCGAACATCCGAATCTGGTTTCACTCCAACTGACTGCTTGGAGATTGAACGCTTGATTTTATCAAAGCGAGGGTTCTCAGATTCTGTCATTGATACTCTTGTTCAGGCCAGGAAGCCTGTAACTAGAAAAATCTACCATAAAATATGGAAAAAATATATCTGTTGGTGTGAATCTAAAGGATTCCCATGGAACAAGATAAAAATTCCTAAGATTCTATCCTTTCTTCAAGAAGGTTTGGAGAAAGGATTATCTGCAAGTTCTTTGAAGGGACAGATTTCTGCTTTATCTGTTTTACTTCACAAAAAGCTGGCGGCTGTGCCAGATGTTCAGGCTTTTGTTCAGGCTCTGGTTAGAATCAAGCCTGTTTACAAACCTTTGACTCCCCCTTGGAGTCTCAATTTAGTTCTTTCAGTTCTTCAGGGGGTTCCGTTTGAGCCCCTACATTCCGTTGATATCAAGTTATTATCTTGGAAAGTTTTGTTTTTGGTTGCAATTTCTTCTGCTAGAAGAGTTTCAGAGTTATCTGCTCTGCAGTGTTCTCCTCCTTATCTGGTGTTCCATGCAGATAAGGTGGTTTTGCGTACTAATCCTGGTTTTCTTCCGAAAGTTGTTTCTAACAAAAACATTAACCAGGAGATAGTCGTGCCTTCTTTGTGTCCGAATCCAGTTTCAAAGAAGGAACGTTTGTTGCACAATTTGGATGTAGTGCGTGCTCTAAAATTCTATTTAGATGCTACAAAGGATTTCAGACAAACATCTTCCTTGTTTGTTGTTTATTCTGGTTAAAGGAGAGGTCAAAAAGCAACTTCTACCTCTCTATCTTTTTGGCTTAAAAGCATCATCAGATTGGCTTATGAGACTGCCGGACGGCAGCCTCCTGAAAGAATCACAGCTCATTCCACTAGGGCCGTGGCTTCCACATGGGCCTTTAAGAACGAGGCTTCTGTTGATCAGATATGTAAGGCAGCGACTTCGTCTTCACTGCACACTTTTACCAAATTTTACAAATTTGATACTTTTGCTTCTTCTGAGGCTATTTTTGGGAGAAAGGTTTTGCAAACCGTGGTGCCTTCCATCTAGGTGACCTGATTTGCTCCCTCCCATCATCCGTGTCCTAAAGCTTTGGTATTGGTTCCCACAAGTAAGGATGACGCCGTGGACCGGACACACCTATGTTGGAGAAAACAGAATTTATGTTTACCTGATAAATTACTTTCTCCAACGGTGTGTCCGGTCCACGGCCCGCCCTGGTTTTTTTAATCAGGTCTGATGATTTATTTTCTTTAACTACAGTCACCACGGTATCATATGATTTCTCCTATGCAAATATTCCTCCTTTACGTCGGTCGAATGACTGGGGAAGGCGGAGCCTAGGAGGGATCATGTGACCAGCTTTGCTGGGCTCTTTGCCATTTCCTGTTGGGGAAGAGAATATCCCACAAGTAAGGATGACGCCTTACGGTGTGTCCGTGGACCGGACACACCGTTGGAGAAAGTAATTTATCAGGTAAACATAAATTCTGTTTTTAACCCTTTAAGGACACAGCTTTCAGTTTGCTCAATTGTTTTATGACGGAAAAATTCTGTCATATGTCCTTAAGAGGTTAAGGATCCTTTAGATAGGAAGATAGAATCTTATCTTTTAAAAGCATATTTACATACTGGCTATATTCTTAGACCTGCCATTTCTATGGCTGATGTTGCTGCTGCTTCAACTTTTTGGTTGGACAGTTTAGCTCAACAGTTAATAGATCCTGAATTGTCTAGCATTGGTCTTTTACTTCAACATGATAATCATTTTATTTGTGATGCTATATTTGATGTCATTAAGATTGATATTAAATATATGTCTTTAGCTATTCTTACTAGAAGAGCTTTATGGCTTAAATCTTGGACTGCTGATATGGTGTCTAAAGCTTGATTACTATCGTTATCATTTCAGGGTAATAATTTATTTGGTTGTCAATTGGATTCTATTATCTCCACTATCACCGGGGGAAAGGGAGTTTTTCTGCCTGCCCCAAGATAAGAAATCTAAGGGTAAATTTAAAGCTCCCAATCGTTTGCGTTCCTTTCATCAGAATAGAGAACAAAAAACATTTCCTTCCCCTAAGGCCTCTGGCTCTAATTGAAGACCATCTCCCAATTGGAATAAATCCAAGCCAAGAAAACGAATCCACCCCCTAAGACTGCATGAAGGTGCGGCCCTCAATCCAGTTCAACTGTTTGGGGGCAGATTTAAATTATTTCAACACATTTGGACAGTCTCTGTTCAAAACCAGTGGAGTCAGAATATTGTTTCTCAGGGGTATCAAATAGGTTTCAGAATAAGACCTCCCATGGGAATATTATTTCTTTCTCATGTTCCAACAAACCCTGTGAAGGCTCAGGCTTTTTGCAAATGCATTTCAGACCGGGAGCTTTCAGGGGTGATTGTTCCAGTTCCAATGCAGGAACGGGGTTTGGGTTTTTATTCAAATCTATTCATTGTCCCAAAGAAAAAAGGTTTGTTCAGATCAATTCTGGATCTGAAATTTCTAAATCGTTTTGTAAGAGTCCCAACTTTCAAGATGGTGACTAAAAGAACTATTCTGCCTTTTTTATTCAGCAGGGTCATTTCATGTCCACAATAGACTTACAGGACGCTTATCTTCATATTCCAATTCATCCAGACCTTTATCGTTTTCTGAGATTCTCTTTTCTAGACAAGCATTACCAATTTGTCGCACTTCCGTTTTGGCCTAGCGACAGCTCCGAGAATCTTTTCAAAAGTTCTCGGTGCCCTTCTATCTGTAATCAGAGAGCAAGGTATTGCAGTGTTTCCTTATTTGGACAATATCTTGATACTAGATGAAATTTTTTCATTTAGCAGTATCTCACTCAAACAACTAGTGTGGTTTCTTCAAAACATGGTTGGAGGATCTATTTACAAAAGAGTTTGATTCCTCAGACAAGGGTCACCTTTTTAAGTTTCCAGATAGATTCTGACTTTCTCTGACAGATGAATGAAGTTAGTTTTAGCTTGTCTAAACCTTCATTCTCTATCATTCCCTTCAGTGGTTATGTGCATAGAAGTTTTAGGTCTCATGACTGCAGCATTGGACGCGATCCTCTTTGCTCGTTTTTATATGAGGCCTCTACAGCTTTGCATGTTGCATTAATAGTGCAGGGATTATACTCGGATATCACATCTGATATACTTAAATCCCAGCACTCAACTCTCTCTGACTTGGTGGTTGGACCATCACCTTATTATTAAAGGGGCCTCATTTATTCATCCTATCCAGACTGTGATCACAATAGATGCAAGTCTTACAGGTTGGGGAGCTGTCTGTGGGTCTCTGACAGCACAAGGGGTTTGGAAACCTTGAGGCAAGGTTACCAATCAATATTTTAGAACTCTGTGCTATTTTCAGAGCTCTTCAGGCATGGCCTCTATTGAAGAGAGAAGTTTACTTTAGTTTTCAAACAGACAATATCACAACATTGGCATATGTCAATCATCAAGGAGGGACTTGCAGTCCTTCTGCAATGAAAGAAGTATCTCGGATACTTTCTTGTGCGGAATCAAACTCTTGTCAAATATCTGCAATTCATATCCCAGGTGTAGACAATTAGGAAGCAGATTATCTCAGCTGTCAGACTTTACATCCGGGGGAGTGGTCTCTCCATTCAGATGTGTTTTTTCATCTTGTACAGATGTGGGGTTTTCAGAAATCGATCTGATGGCTTCCCAGATACCGTTCCAGGTCCAGGGATCCTCAGGCGGAGATGGTGGATGCCTTAGCTGTTCCTTGGGTTTACCAACCTGCTTATATTTTTCCGCCTCTGGTTCTTCTTCCAAGGGTAATCTCCAAGATCATCATAGTACAATCTCACGTGTTTCTGATAGCACCAGCATGGCCCCAAAGGTTTTGGTATGCAGATCTTGTCCGGATGTCCAGTTGCCAGCCTTGGCCACTTCCTTTAAGGCCAGACCTTCTGTCTTAAGGGCCATTTCTTTCATGTAATTAGCAAGAGTCCATGAGCTAGTGACGTATGGGATATACATTCCTACCAGGAGGGGCAAAGTTTCCCAAACCTCAAAATGCCTATAAATACACCCCTCACCACACCCACTATTCAGTTTTACAAACTTTGCCTCCCATGGAGGTGGTGAAGTAAGTTTGTGCTAGATTCTACGTTGATATGCGCTTCGCAGCAGGCTGGAGCCCGGTTTTCCTCTCAGCGTGCAGTGAATGTCAGAGGGATGTGAAGAGAGTATTGCCTATTTGAATTCAATAGTCTCCTTCTACGGGATCTATTTCATAGGTTCTCTGTTATCGTAGAGATTCATCTCTTACCTCCCTTTTCAGATTGACGATATACTCTTATATACCATTACCTCTACTGATTCTCGTTTTCAGTACTGGTTTGGCTATCTACTATATGTAGATGAGTGTCTTAGGGTAAGTAAGTCTTATTTTTTATGAGACTCTAAGCTATGGTTGGGCACTTTATATGTAAAGTTCTAAATATATGTGTTTAAACTTATATTTGCCTTGATTCAGGATAATCAGTATTCCTTATTTCAGACAGTCAGTTTCATTATTTGGGATAATGCATATGAAATATTTTTTTCTTACATTAAAAATTTTTTTCAATTGACTTTTTTTTCCCTGTGGGCTGTTAGGCTCGCGGGGGCTGAAAATGCTTCAATTTATTGCGTCATTCTTGGCGCTGACTTTTTTGGCGCAAAAATTTTGTCATTTCCGGCGCCCTAATTGACGCCGGAAGTTTGCGTATGGTTGCGTCATATTTGACGTTCAGACAATTTTTTGCGCCTAAATTGTGGGCGTCGTTTTCGGCGTCACAGGATGTGGCGTCATACTTGGCGCCAAAAAATATAGGCGTTGTACTTGGCGCCAATAATGTGGGCGTCATTTTTGGCGCCAAAAAATGTGGGCGTCATTCTTGTCTTCACCTTTTTTTCACATTATTTCAGTCTCATTTTTCATTGCTTCTGGTTGCTAGAGGCTTGTTCATTTGGCATTTTTTCCCATTCCTGAAACTGTCATTTAAGGAATTTGATAATTTTGCTTTATATGTTGTTTTTTCTTTTACATATTGCATGATGTCTCAACATGACCCTGGATCAGAATCTACTTCTGGAAAGACGCTGCATGATGCTGGTTCTACCAAAGTTAAGTGTATCTGTTGTAAACTTTTGGTAACTGTTCCTCCAGCTGTTGTTTGTGATAACTGTCATGATAAACTTTCTAATGCAGATTGTATTTCCATTAGTAATAATCCATTACCTGTTGTTGTTCCTTCAACATCTAATGTTCAGGATGTCCCTGTTAATGTTAAAGAATTTGTTTCTAAATCTATTAGGAAGGCTCTGTCTGTTATTCCTCCTTCCAGTAAACGTAAAAGGTCTTTTAAAACTTCTCATATTTCAGATGAATTTTTAGGTGACCGTCATCATTCTGACTTATCTGTTTCTGATGAGGATCTATCTGGCTCAGAAGATTCTGCCTCAGATATTGACACTGATAAATCTTCATATTTATTTAAGATGGAGTTTATTCGTTCTTTACTTAAAGAAGTGTTAATTGCATTAGATATGGAGGAGTCTAGTCCTCTTGATACTAAATCTACTAAGCGTTTAAATTCGGTTTTCAAACCTCATGTAGTTATTCCTGAAGTTTTTCCTGTTCCTGACGCTATTTCAGAAGTAATTTCTAGGGAATGGAATAATCTGGGTACTTCATTTACTCCTTCTCAAAGGTTTAAGAAATTGTACTCTGTGCCATCTGATAGATTAGAGTTTTGGGATAAAATCCCTAAAGTTGATGGGGCTATTTCTTCTCTTGCTAAGCGTACTACTATTCCTACGGTGGATAGTACTTCCTTTAAGGATCCTTTAGACAGGAAGATTGAATCCTTTCTAAGGAGAGCTTATTTATGTTCAAGTAATCTTATTAGACCTGCTATTTCTTTGGCTGATGTTGCTGCAGCTTCAACTTTCTGGTTGGAGGCTTTAGCGCAACAAGTGTCAGACCATAATGCTTATAGCATTGTTAAACTTCTTCAACATGCTAATAACTTTATTTGTGATGCCATTTTTGATATCATTAGAATTGATGTCAGGTATATGTCTTTAGCTATTTTAGCTAGAAGAGCTTTATGGCTTAAATCTTGGAATGCAGATATGACCTCTAAGTCAACTTTGCTTTCTCTTTCTTTCCAAGGTAATAAATTATTTGGTTCACAGTTTGATTCTATTATTTCAACTGTTACTGGGGGGAAAGTAACCTTTTTGCCTCAGGACAAAAAATCTAAATGTAAATACAGGGCTGCTAATCGTTTTCGTTCCTTTCGTCAGAATAAAGAACAGAAGCCTGACCCTTCCCCTAAAGGAACGGTTTCCATTTGGAAACCTTCTCCAGTCTGGAATAAATCCAAGCCTTTCAGAAAGTCAAAACCAGCTCCTGAAGGTGCGGCCCTCATTCCAGCACAGCTGGTAGGGGGCAGGTTACGATTTTTCAAAGATATTTGGATCAATTCGATTCACAGTCTTTGGATTCAGAACATTGTTTCTCAAGGATACAGAATAGGTTTCAAGAAAAGACCTCCTGTGAGAAGATTTTTTCTCTCTCGCATTCCAGTAAACCCAGTGAAGGCTCAGGCATTTCTGAAATGTGTTTCAGATCTAGAGTTGGCTGGGGTAATTGTACCAGTTCCAGTTCTGGAACAGGGGCTGGGGTTTTATTCAAATCTATTCATTGTACCAAAGAAGGAGAATTCCTTCAGACCAGTTCTGGATCTAAAAATATTGAATCGTTATGTAAGAATACCAACATTCAAAATGGTGACTATAAGGACTATTGTGCCTTTTGTTCAGCAAGGGCATTATATGTCCACAATAGATTTACAGGATGCATATCTTCATATTCCGATTCATCCAGATCACTATCAGTTTCTGAGATTCTCTTTTCTAGACAAGCATTACCAGTTTGTTGCCCTTCCGTTTGGCCTAGCAACAGCTCCAAGGATCTTTTCAAAGGTTCTCGGTGCCCTTCTCTCTGTAATCAGAGAACAGGGTATTGCGGTATTTCCTTATTTGGACGATATCTTGGTACTTGCTCAGTCTTTACATTCTGCAGAATCTCATACGAATCAACTTGTGGTGTTTCTTCAAAAACATGGTTGGAGGATCAATTTACCAAAGAGTTCTTTGATTCCTCAGACAAAGGTAACCTTTTTGGGCTTTCAAATAGATTCAGTGTCCATGACTTTGTCTCTAACAGAAAAGAGACGTCTGAAGTTGGTTTCAGCTTGTCAAACCCTTCAGTCTCAATCATTCCCTTCAGTAGCTTTTTGCATGGAAATTCTAGGTCTCATGACTGCTGCATCGGACGCGATCCCCTTTGCTCGTTTTCACATGAGACCTCCCCAGCTTTGTATGCTGAACCAGTGGTGCAGGGATTATACAAGGATATCACAAATAATATCCTTAAATCCCAATGTTCGGTCTTCTTTGACTTGGTGGTTGGACCACCATCGTTTAATTCAAGGGGCCTCTTTTGTTCGCCCAACCTGGACTGTGATCTCAACAGATGCGAGTCTTTCAGGTTGGGGAGCTGTATGGGGATCTCTGACAGCGCAAGGGGTTTGGGAATCTCAGGAGGCGAGATTACCAATCAATATTTTGGAACTCAGTTCTGGCCTCTTCTGAAGAGAGTCGTTTATTTGTTTTCAGACGGACAATGTCACAACCATGGCGTATGTCAATCATCAAGGTGGGACTCACAGTCCTCAAGCTATGAAACAAGTATCTCGGATACTTGTATGGGCGGAATCCAGCTCCTGTCTAATTTCTGCGGTTCACATCCCAGGTGTAGACAATTGGGAAGCGGATTATCTCAGTCGCCAGTCGTTACATCCGGGCGAATGGTCTCTTCCCAGGTATCTGTCCAAATCCCGTGGACAAGTAGAATTTAAAAAAAATTCCACACCCCTTGGAGGGGGGGGGGGTGTATAGGTGAAGGCCTATGTCACAGAATGCCCACCACTGCTAGCCTTTACCGTTCTGGCACTTCAGGGCTGGATTTTCCCCTCCAATACTTTGCTTATTTTTATAAGCAAGATCTGTAGTGTCTGAAACTTTATAGTAGTAAGGTAAAATTCTGAAATTTCGAGGGGGCACATGTATAACAGGATGGCAATATTGATAGTTAACAGTGTACCATATGCAAAAAGACAAAAGTTTGATTAGCATAGATCAGCCAGAGTATAACAACATGTAAATTATCAATGCCAAAGAGGTACTCCCATACTAGACGAGCACACCTATGAGCTGGTAGAGGTAGGCTGATAAATTTCAGTAGGGCGTATCAGCTCACCCAATTGTGGTTCTCCCAATAATCATGATGCAACCTGGACTGTGATCTCAACAGATGCGAGTCTTTCAGGTTGGGGAGCTGTATGGGGATCTCTGACAGCGCAAGGGGTTTGGGAATCTCAGGAGGCGAGATTACCAATCAATATTTTGGAACTCAGTTCTGGCCTCTTCTGAAGAGAGTCGTTTATTTGTTTTCAGACGGACAATGTCACAACCATGGCGTATGTCAATCATCAAGGTGGGACTCACAGTCCTCAAGCTATGAAACAAGTATCTCGGATACTTGTATGGGCGGAATCCAGCTCCTGTCTAATTTCTGCGGTTCACATCCCAGGTGTAGACAATTGGGAAGCGGATTATCTCAGTCGCCAGTCGTTACATCCGGGCGAATGGTCTCTTCACCCAGAGGTGTTTCTTCAGATTGTTCAAATCTGGGGACTTCCAGAAATAGATTTGATGGCCTTTCATCTAAACAAGAAACTTCCCAGGTATCTGTCCAAATCCAGGGATCCTCAGGCGGAAGCAGTGGACGCGTTGTCGCTTCCTTGGAATTATCATCCTGCCTATATCTTTCCGCCTCTAGTTCTTCTTCCAAGAGTGATTTCCAAAATTCTTATGGAACGTTCGTTTGTACTGCTGGTGGCTCCAGCATGGCCTCACAGGTTTTGGTATGCGGATCTCATTCGGATGGCCAGTTGCCAACCTTGGACACTTCCGTTAAGACCAGACCTTCTATCTCAAGGCCCATTTTCCATCAGGATCTCAAATCATTAAATTTGAAGGTATGGAAATTGAACGCTTGATTCTTAGTCATAGAGGTTTCTCTGACTCAGTAATTAATACTATGTTACAGGCTCGTAAATCTGTGTCTAGAAAGATTTATTATCGAGTCTGGAAGACTTACATATCTTGGTGTTCTTCTCATAAGTTCTCCTGGCATTCTTTTAGAATTCCTAGAATTTTACAGTTTCTTCAGGATGGTTTGGATAAAGGTTTATCTGCAAGTTCTTTGAAAGGACAAATCTCTGCTCTTTCTGTTCTTTTTCACAGAAAGATTGCTAATCTTCCTGATATTCATTGTTTTGTACAGGCTTTGGTTCGTATCAAGCCTGTCATTAAGTCAATCTCTCCTCCTTGGAGTCTTAATTTGGTTCTGAGGGCTTTACAGGCTCCTCCGTTTGAACCTATGCATTCTCTGGATATTTAATTACTTTCTTGGAAAGTTTTGTTCCTTTTGGCCATCTCTTCTGCTAGAAGAGTTTCTGAGTTATCTGCTCTTTCTTGTGAATCTCCTTTTCTGATTTTTCATCAGGATATGGCGGTGTTGCGGACTTCATTTCAATTTTTACCTAAGGTGGTGAATTCTAACAACATTAGTAGAGAGATTGTTGTCCCTTCATTGTGTCCTAATCCTAAGAATTCAAAGGAGAGATCTTTACATTCTTTGGATGTAGTAAGAGCTTTGAAATATTATGTTGAAGCTACTAAAGATTTTAGAAAAACTTCTAGTCTATTTATTATCTTTTCTGGTTCCAGGAAAGGTCAGAAAGCTTCTGCCATTTCTTTGGCGTCTTGGTTAAAGTCTTTGATTCATCATGCTTATGTGGAGTCGGGTAAGTCCCCGCCTCAAAGGATTACGGCTCATTCTACTAGGTCAGTTTCTACTTCCTGGGCTTTTAGGAATGAAGCTTCTGTTGATCATATTTGCAAAGCAGCAGCTTGGTCTTCTTTGCATACTTTTACTAAATTCTACCATTTTGATGTTTTCTCTTCTTCTGAAGCAGTTTTTGGTAGAAAAGTACTTCAGGCAGCTGTTTCAGTTTGATTCTTCTGCTTATGATTTCAGTTTTTTTCATTATTAAGATTAAAACTTTTGATTTGGGTTGTGGATTATTTTTTCAGCGGAATTGGCTGTCTTTATTTTATCCCTCCCTCTCTAGTGACTCTTGCGTGGAAGTTCCACATCTTGGGTATTTATTATCCCATACGTCACTAGCTCATGGACTCTTGCTAATTACATGAAAGAAAACATAATTTATGTAAGAACTTACCTGATAAATTCATTTCTTTCATATTAGGAAGAGTCCATGAGACCCACCCTTTTTTGTGGTGGTTATGATTTTTTCTGTATAAAGCACAATTATTCCAATTCCTTATTTTTGATGCTTTCGCTCCTTTCTTATCACCCCACTTCTTGGCTATTCGTTAAACTGAATTGTGGGTGTGGTGAGGGGTGTATTTATAGGCATTTTGAGGTTTGAGAAACTTTGCCCCTCCTGGTAGGAATGTATATCCCATATGTCACTAGCTCATGGACTCTTGCTAATATGAAAGAAATGAATTTATCAGGTAAGTTCTTACATAAATTATGTTTTTATTTAAAATTGTTTTAATTGTTGAGTGGTGTAGATAGTACCCCTCTGGGACAAATATATTGGTATCAATACATTTGCGTGTCAGGACAAGTAGATTGTCATAAGGGACAAGTAGACTGGGCTACCACTTTAGTCCCGTGGACAAGTAGAATTTAAAAAAAATTCCACACCCCTTGGAGGGGGGGGGGGTGTATAGGTGAAGGCCTATGTCACAGAATGCCCACCACTGCTAGCCTTTACCGTTCTGGCACTTCAGGGCTGGATTTTCCCCTCCAATACTTTGCTTATTTTTATAAGCAAGATCTGTAGTGTCTGAAACTTTATAGTAGTAAGGTAAAATTCTGAAATTTCGAGGGGGCACATGTATAACAGGATGGCAATATTGATAGTTAACAGTGTACCATATGCAAAAAGACAAAAGTTTGATTAGCATACATACAAAATCCTAAAATCAATATGTCCCAAAAAGAATTGGATGCTCTTCTTTAAGGTAATGAATTCTTCACCTATAAATAGGCTATCGTGTTGACTTCCTCCTCCTCACAGACTAGTCCGGATAAGCTGAAGAGTGTAGATAAAAAGGAACAAAGGGGCGCCTCATGTGTAGAATCACCAAACATATGTATGAGCTTGATGATATATGAGCCAAATGGATACTCACAAGTTACTGAAGCACCCTGATGTGCTAGTAGTTACAGGCTGTAGAAGTATAGGGTGTAACAGCTCGCCCACAACTGGAGCTCCCTGTGTGCTGCAGTGAGTAAATGAAGCAGAGAAAATACTACATGTGTAGATCAGCCAGAGTATAACAACATGTAAATTATCAATGCCAAAGAGGTACTCCCATACTAGACGAGCACACCTATGAGCTGGTAGAGGTAGGCTGATAAATTTCAGTAGGGCGTATCAGCTCACCCAATTGTGGTTCTCCCAATAATCATGATGCAAGTGCAGGATGGGTCTAGTGTTTGTGTTCCATTTGGTGATCAATGAACACAATTTGGTGAGCTGATACGTCCTACTGAAATTTATCAGCCTACCTCTACCAGCACATAGGTGTGCTCGTCCAGTATGTGAGTACCCCTTTGGCATTGATAATTTTTTATACTCTGGTTGATCTACACATGTAGTGTTTTCTTCTATTAGATACGACGAGTCCACGGATTCATCCTTTACTTGTGGGATATTATCCTCCTGCTAACAGGAAGTGGCAAAGAGCACCACAGCAGAGCTGTCTATATAGCTCCTCCCTTGACTCCACCCCCAGTCATTCTCTTTGCCTACTCTAAGTAATAGGAAGGGTAAAGTGAAAGAGGTGATAAAATGTTAGTTTTTATTTTCTTCAAGCAAGACTTTTTTATTTTAAATGGTACCGGTGTGTGCTATTTTCTCCCAGGCAGCAGATGGATGAAGACTTCTGCCTGGAAGCTGATGATCTTAGCAGTTGTTACTAAAATCCAGAGTAGTTCCCACAGAATGGCTGAGAAGTACTTAAGAAACTTCAGTGTGAGGAACGTTTTTCATGCCATAAGCAGTGAGGTATGTTCAGTCATTTTTTTCTGGAGAGACTGTATTATTTCAGAATTGGCTGACAGTATCCCCATGAGGGAAAGGGTAAGCAGTAATCCTAAAGTATAAAGAGGGGTATTTACTGAACTTGCATATTGGGCTATAAAACAATGGTTGACACTGATGTTATGATGTTTGTGGGCAAACGTTTTCATGACTGGGAGTTACAGATAACATTTTTTATGATAGACGTTTCCTACTTTATTAAGTATATAGGGTACACATGGCTTCATTTATGGGTATATGAACCCACATGGCTAGGTTTTAGACCGCACTGGTGCGGTTATTTTAGGCTGTGAGACATCGAGTGAGGTGGGTGGGGCCTATTTTCGCGCCTCAGTTGCGCAGTTGTTTTTCCCAGACAAGCAGCAAGCTCCAACTCCGGTGGGCCTTTCAGAGCAGTATTGGGCCTAATCGAAGGTTTAATCCGATTTTACAGACCCCTGAGGGGTAGTAGGCCCCACAGCAGGGCTGTGGCGAGGTGCAGGGGGTGTTTTTATTTCAAGTTAATGTTTTATAGCATAACGTTTTTTTGGTAAGGGTTAAGTATTCCTTTCCTTGTGGGGCAAACTTAGCTGACAAGTTGGGATGCTTTTATCATAAAATTGGTATCATTTTAAAGCAGTTTTGGAAAAATTGTATGCTTTTTTTCTCTTAACCCCTTGAGTGCTAACGACGGCTCTGAACCGTTGCAGAGTTTCTCACTCAGGTGCTAACGACGGCTCAGAGCCGTCGCTAGCACTCTCTTGAGGGAGATCTGGGGGCTCCTACCCCGGCGATCGTGCCTGTAGAGTGACAGGCATCACCGGGGCTTCCCGTTTTGTGTGGTGACGTCACGCGTAATGACGTGATGACGTCACGAGTAATGACGTGATGACGTCACCGTGCAACTTTATGTAAAAAAGACAATGAACAATATGGGAAAAGGGGGCATGCCTAATTGCCTAACCTTTCCAATGGTATAAATCTTGGGGATCTGAAATGAAAAGAAAAAAAGTAAAAAAAAAAAAAAAAAAATTAAAATTAAAAAACCCTAAAATGTGCTTAGCACCCAGGTGGGAAAGTGCTTAGCACTCAAAGGGTTAAAGGCGCAGTACCGTTTTTTCAGATTGTTATTTTTTCACTAAATAAAGTGTTTTCAAGCCTGTTTTGGGATCATTACTAACCTGTTTAACATGTCTGACATTGAGGAAAGCCAATGTTCCATGTGTTTAGAAGCCATTGTGGAACCCCCACTTAAAATGTGTTCCTCATGTACTGAAAGGGCCTTACATTGCAAAGAACATATTTTAGCTGATAAAAGTATGTCTCAGGATGATTCTCAGTTAGAAGAGAATCAGGTTATGCCATCTATTTCTCCCCAAGTGTCACAACTTTTAACGCCCGCCCAAATGACGCCAAGTACTTCTAGTGCATCTAATTCTTTCACCCTGCAAAATATGGCCGCAGTTATGTCTTCTACCCTCACAGAGGTATTATCTAAACTGCCTGGTTTGCAAGGGAAGCGCAGTAGGTCCGGTATTAGAGTAAATGCTGGGCCCTCTGGCGCTTTATTGGCCATCTCCGCTGTACCCTCACAATGTTCTGATTTGGGGGTGGGGGAATTGCTGTCTGAGGGAGAGCTTTCTGATTCAGGAAAGATGTTCCCTCAAACAGACTCAGATATGACGGCCTTTAAGTTTAAGCTTGAACATCTCCGCTTGTTGCTTAGGGAGGTTTTAGCGACTCTGGATGATTGTGACCCTATTGTAATTCCACCAGAGAAATTGTGTAAAATGGATAGATATCTAGAGGTCCCTACTTACACTAATGTTTTTCCGGTCCCTAAGAGGATTTCGTACATTGTTACTAAGGAATGGGATAGACCAGGCATTCCTTTCTCTCCCCCTCCTACTTTTAAGAAAATGTTTCCCATATCTGACACCATTTGGGATTCGTGGCAGACGGTCCCTAAGGTGGAGGGAGCTATTTCTACACTGGCTAAGCGTACAACTATACCTATTGAGGACAGTTGTGCTTTCAAAGATCCTATGGATAAAAAAATTAGAGGGTCTTCTAAAGAAATTGTTTATTCATCAGGGTTTTCTTCTACAACCTATAGCGTGCATTGTTTCTGGCTGGTTCGAGGCTCTAGTTGAGTCTCTTAAGGTTGAGACCCCATTAGATGATATTTTAGATAGAATTAAGGCTCTGAAGCTAGCTAATTCTTTTATTACAGATGCTGCTTTTCAATTGGCTAAATTAGTGGCAAAGAATTCGGGTTTTGCCTTTTTAGCGCGTAGAGTGTTATGGCTTAACTCCTGGTCTGCTGATGTGTCATCAAAATCTAAGCTATTGGCGATTCCTTTTAAAGGTAAGACCCTATTCGGGCCTGAACTGAAGGAGATAATTTCCGACATCACTGGAGGAAAAGGCCATGCCCTTCCTCAGGATAAGACAAATAGAATGAGGGCTAAACAAAATAATTTTCGTTCCTTTCGAAACTTCAAAGGTGGTCCCTATATCTCCTCCCCTGCCACAAAGCAGGAGGGGAATTTTGCTCAATCCAAGTCAGTCTGGAGACCTAACCAGACCTGGAATAAAGGTAAACAGGCCAAGAAGCCTGCTGCTGCTACCAAGACAGCATGAAGGGGCAGCCCCCGATCCGGGACCAGATCTAGTAGGGGCAGACTTTCTCTCTTCGCTCAGGCTTGGGCAAGAGACGTTCAGGATTCTTGGGCTTTAGAAATCGTGACCCAGGGGTATCATCTAGAATTCAAAGATTCTCCTCCAAGGGGGAGATTTCATCTTTCACGTTTGTCTGTAAACCAGACAAAAAGAGAGGCGTTCTTACGCTGTGTAGAAGACCTATATACCATGGGTGTAATCTGCCCAGTTCCAAAAGCAGAACAGGGGCAGGGGTTTTACTCCAATCTGTTCGTGGTTCCCAAAAAAAGAGGGAACCTTCAGACCGATTTTAGATCTCAAATTTCTAAACAAATTTCTCAGAGTCCCATCCTTCAAGATGGAGACCATTCGGACAATTTTACCAATGATCCCGGAGGTTCAATATATGACCACCGTGGATTTGAAGGATGCGTATCTTCACATTCCGATCCACAAAGATCATCACCAGTTCCTCAAGTTCGCCTTCCTGGACAAGCATTACCAGTTTGTGGCCCTTCCTTTCGGGTTGGCCACAGCTCCCAGAATTTTCACAAAGGTGCTAGGGTCCCTTCTGGCGGTTCTAAGGCCGCAGGGCATAGCAGTGGCGCCCTATCTGGACGATATCTTGATTCAGGCATCAACTTACCAGCTCAAAAGGGTAGAAGGAAGCAGCACTCTTAATCCATTGTCCATAAAATCCAAAAATTTATTTCATATAGTTAAATCCAAAGCAGACAGCACGGCACAGTACATGCTTCACAAGTGGAGGGAGAGCAAATCCTTACATGTTTCGTGCTATGCAGCACTTAATCATAGGATAGCTCTCCACCTGTGCAGCAAACCTTTAAAGGGTGTAATGGCCAATCACAACATCAAAACCATACCACACCCCTAAGAATAGGTGTCTTAAAGGTGTACTGCAAAGGTGTGAGAAGAAATAGTGAAACATAGAAAAAAGTTTTTTTTAAAAAACACACAAACAAAGGTGCATATGAAAAAATAAATAAAAACAATACAAAAAAAAAAACTACAAAAAATATTTCTTCTGTTAAGTGTGATCAGTCCACGGGTCATCATTACTTGTGGGATATTAACTGCTCCCCTACAGGAAGTGCAAGAGGATTCACCCAGCAGAGTTGCTATATAGCTCCTCCCCTCTACGTCACCCCCAGTCATTCTCTTGCACCCAACGACTAGATAGGATGTGTGAGAGGACTATGGTGATATATTTAGTTTTTATATCTTCAATCAAAAGTTTGTTATTTTATAATAGCACCGGAGTGTGTTATTCCTTCTCTGGTAGAATTTGAAGAAGAATCTACCTGAGTTTTTCTATGATTTTAGCCGGAGTAGTTAAGATCATATTGCTGTTTCTCGGCCATCTGAGGAGTGAGGTAAACTTCAGATCAGGGGACAGCAGGCAGATTAATCTGCAAAGAGGTATGTAGCAGTTTATTATTTTCTGACATGGAATTGATGAGAAAATCCTGCCATACCGTTATAATGTAAACTCAGCCTTGAATGCAGTAGATGTAGCTGATATCAGGCTGTCATGTATGTATATTTTACACTTCAGTTTTCTGGGAAATGGTACTTCTCTGGCTTTTAAACTGTATACATAGACTTAACCTATTTTGCAGGGACTTGCAATAGGTTTTAAATGACAATTAATTATTGAGGTAAAATGTTTTTTTGCTGGCATGTAAAAACGTTTTTTTCTCTGAGGTACTGGGTGAAAAAATGTTTTGGGCACTTTTTTTCCACTTGGCAATAGTTTTGATTTAAATTAGAGCAGTTCACTGATCCCTCACTGTTATGTGTGTGGGGGAGGGGCCATTTTGGTGCTTTCACTATGCATCAGAAAAACTCAGTCAGAGGTTCATTTTCTTCCTGCATGATCCGGTTCATCTCTACAGAGTTCAGGGATCTCAAGAGTCTTTTTTGAGGGAAGTAATCATACAGCAGAGCTGTGCTGATTGTATTGACTGTGATATAAAAAAACGTTTATTGTGTATTTTTTTCTGCTGCCTGGGTTAGTTATCATTTGCTGAGGGGAACAATCCTTTGCTAAAACTGTATATTCTGACAAAGATTGATGCTATAACTTAATTATTTTATCTGTTATAATATTTTTCTGTGCTTCTTAAAGGCACAGTTCGTTTTCATATTATTTGTAAATTACTTTGAAAAGTATTTCCAAGTTGCTGTTTATTTGCTAGTGTGTTAAACATGTCTGATTCAGAGGAAGATATCTGTGCTATATGTGTTAATGCCAAAGTGGAGCCCAATAGAAATTTATGTACTAAATGTATTGATGCTACTTTAAAAAATAGTCAATCTGTACAAATTGAACATATTTCACCAAACAACGAGGGGAGAGTTATGCCGACTAACTCGCCTCACGTGTCAGTACCTGCATCTCCCGCTCAGGAGGTGCGTGATATTGTAGCGCCGAGTGCATCTGGGCGGCCATTACAAATCACATTACAAGATATGGCTACTGTTATGACTGAAGTTTTGGCTAAACTACCAGAACTAAGAGGTAAACGTGATCACTCTGGGATGAGAACAGAGTGCGCTGATAATGCAAGGGCCATGTCTGATACTGCGTCACAGTTTGCAGAACATGAAGACGGAGAGCTTCATTCTGTGGGTGACGGTTCTGATCCAAATAAACTGGACTCAGACATTTCAAATTTTAAATTTAAGCTTGAGAACCTCCGTGTGTTACTAGGGGAGGTATTAGCGGCTCTGAATGATTGTAACACAGTTGCAATCCCAGAAAAAATGTGTAGGTTGGATAAATATTTTGCGGTACCGACGAGTACTGACGTTTTTCCTATACCTAAGAGACTTACTGACATTGTTACTAAGGAGTGGGATAGACCCGGTGTGCCTTTCTCACCCCCTCCTATATTCAGAAAAATGTTTCTCCAACATTGGTGTGTCCGGTCCACGGCGTCATCCTTACTTGTGGGATATTCTCTTCCCCAACAGGAAATGGCAAAGAGTCCCAGCAAAGCTGGTCACATGATCCCTCATAGGCTCCGCCCACCCCAGTCATTCTCTTTGCCGTTGCACAGGCAACATCTCCACGGAGATGGTTAAGAGTTTTTTGGTGTTTAAATGTAGTTTTATTCTTCTATCAAGTGTTTGTTATTTTAAAATAGTGCTGGTATGTACTATTTACTCTGAAACAGAAAAGGATGAAGATTTCTGTTTGTAAGAGGAAGATGATTTTAGCAGACAGTAACTGAAATCAATTGCTGTTTCCACACAGGACTGTTGAGATGAAGTAACTTCAGTTGGGGGAAACAGTTAGCAGTCTTTTCTGCTTAAGGTATGACTAGCCATATTTCTAACAAGACCATGTAATGCTGGAAGGCTGTCATTTCCCCTCATGGGGACCAGTAAGCCATTTTCTTAGTTAAACATAAAAGAATAAAGGGCTTCAAAAAGGGCTTAAAAACTGGTAGACATTTTTCTGGGCTAAAACAGTTGCTTTACTAGGCATATTATGCAGATTCTAACTAATTATTGGTATTATAATCTTGGGGAACGTTTAGAAAAACGGCAGGCACTGTGTTGGACACCTTTTTCAGATGGGGGCCTTTCTAGTTATAGACAGAGCCTCATTCTGGGACTGTATAGGGGTTAAATGTAAAAACGGCTCCGGTTCCGTTAATTTAAGGGTTAAAGCTCTGAAATTTGGTGTGCAATACTTGTAATGCTTTAAGACACTGTGGTGAAATTTTGGTGAATTTTGAACAATTCCTTCATACTTTTTCACATATTCAGTAATAAAGTGTTTTCAGTTTGAAATTTAAAGTGACAGTAACGGTTTTATTTTAAAACGTTTTTTGTGCTTTGTTGACAAGTTTAAGCCTGTTTAACATGTCTGTACCATCAGATAAGCTATGTTCTATATGTATGAAAGCCAATGTGTCTCCCCATTTAAATTTATGTGATAATTGTGCCATAGTGTCCAAACAAAGTAAGGACAGTAATGCAACAGATAATGATATTGCCCAAGATGATTCCTCAAATGAGGGGAGTAAACATGATACTACATCATCCCCTACTGTGTCTACACCAGTTATGCCCACACAGGAGGCCCCTAGTACATCTAGTGCGCCAATACTTATTACCATGCAACAATTAACGGCTGTAATGGATAACTCCATAGCAAATCTTTTATCCAAAATGCCTACTTATCAGAGAAAGCGCGATTGCTCTGTTTTAAACACTGAAGAGCAAGAGAACGCTGATGATAATTGTTCTGTCACACCCTCACACCAATCTCAAGGGGCCATGAGGGAGGTTTTGTCTGATGGAGAAATTTCAGATTCAGGAAAAATTTCTCATCAAGCTGAACCTGATGTTGTGACATTTAAATTTAAATTAGAACATCTCCGCGCACTGCTTAAGGAGGTGTTATCTACTCTGGATGATTGTGACAATTTGGTCATTCCAGAGAAATTATGTAAGATGGACAAGTTCCTAGAGGTTCCGGTGCCCCCTGACGCTTTTCCTATACCCAAGCGGGTGGCGGACATAGTAAATAAAGAGTGGGAAAGGCCCGGCATACCTTTTGTTCCCCCCCTATATTTAAGAAATTATTTCCTATAGTCGACCCCAGAGAGGACTTATGGCAGACAGTCCCCAAGGTCGAGGGGGCGGTTTCTACTCTAAACAAACGCACTACTATTCCTATCGAAGATAGTTGTGCTTTCAAAGATCCTATGGATAAGAAATTAGAGGGTTTGCTTAAAAAGATTTTTGTACAGCAAGGTTACCTTCTACAACCAATTTCATGCATTGTTCCTGTCACTACGGCAGCGTGTCTCTGGTTCGAGGAACTAGAAAAATCGCTCAGTAAAGAATCTTCGTATGAGGAGGTTATGGACAGAGTTCAAGCACTTAAATTGGCTAACTCTTTTGTTTTAGATGCCGCTTTGCAATTAGCTAGATTAGCGGCGAAAAATTCAGGGTTTGCTGTCGTGGCGCGCAGAGTGCTTTGGCTAAAGTCTTGGTCAGCGGATGTGTCTTCCAAGACAAAATTGCTTAACATTCCTTTCAAAGGTAAAACATTATTTGGACCTGATTTGAAAGAGATTATTTCAGACATCACTGGGGGAAAGGGCCACGCCCTCCCACAGGATAGGTCTTTTAAGGCTAATAATAAGCCTAATTTTCGTCCCTTTCGCAGAAACGGACCAGTCTCTAATTCTGTATCCTCTAAGCAAGAGGGTAATACTTCACAACCCAAACCAGCCTGGAAACTAATGCAAGGCTGGAACAAGGGTAAGCAGGCCAAGAAGCCTACCACTGCTACCAAAACAGCATGAAGGGATAGCCCCCGATCCGGGACCGGATCTAGTGGGGGGCAGACTTTCTCTCTTTGCTCAGGCTTGGGCAAGAGATGTTCAGGATCCTTGGGCGCTAGAAATAGTTTCTCAAGGTTATCTCCTGGAATTCAAGGAACTACCCCCAAGGGGAAGGTTCCACAGGTCTCAATTATCTTCAAACCAAATAAAGAGACAGGCATTCTTACATTGTGTAGAAGACCTGTTAAAGATGGGAGTGATACATCCAGTTCCAATAAGAGAACAAGGAATGGGATTTTATTCCAATCTGTTCATAGTTCCCAAAAAAGAGGGAACATTCAGACCAATTTTGGATCTAAAGATCCTAAACAAATTTCTCAGGGTACCATCGTTCAAAATGGAAACTATTCGAACGATCCTACCTACTATCCAGGAAAATCAATTTATGACTACCGTGGATTTAAAGGATGCGTACCTACATATTCCTATCCACAAGGAACATCATCAGTTCCTAAGGTTCGCTTTTCTGGACAAGCATTACCAGTTTGTGGCGCTTCCATTTGGATTAGCCACTGCTCCAAGGATTTTCACAAAGGTACTAGGGTCCCTTTTAGCGGTTCTAAGACCAAGGGGCATTGCAGTAGTACCTTACTTGGACGACATCCTGATTCAAGCGTCGTCCCTGTCAAAAGCAAAGGCTCATACGGACATCGTCCTAGCCTTTCTCAGATCTCACGGATGGAAGGTGAACAAAGAAAAAAGTTCTCTGTCCCCGTCAACAAGAGTTCCCTTCTTGGGAACAATAATAGATTCCTTAGAAATGAGGATTTTTCTGACAGAGGTCAGAAAATCAAAACTTCTAAGCTCTTGTCAAGTACTTCATTCTGTTCCTCGTCCTTCCATAGCGCAGTGCATGGAAGTAATAGGATTGATGGTTGCAACAATGGACATAGTTCCTTTTGCACGAATTCATCTAAGACCATTACAACTGTGCATGCTCAGACAGTGGAATGGGGATTATACAGACTTGTCTCAGACAATTCAAGTAGATCAAAAGACCAGAGATTCACTCCGTTGGTGGCTGACCCTGGACAATCTGTCACAGGGAATGAGCTTCCGCAGACCAGAGTGGGTCATTGTCACGACCGACGCCAGCCTAGTGGGCTGGGGCGCGGTCTGGGAATCCCTGAAAGCTCAGGGTCTATGGTCTCGGGAAGAGTCTCTTCTCCCGATAAACATTCTGGAACTGAGAGCGATATTCAATGCTCTCAGAGCTTGGCCTCAACTAGCAAAGGCCAAATTCATAAGGTTTCAGTCAGACAACATGACGACCGTTTCATATATCAATCATCAGGGGGGAACAAGGACTTCCCTGGCGATGAAAGAAGTGACCAAGATAATTCAATGGGCAGAGGATCACTCCTGCCACTTGTCTGCGATCCACATCCCAGGAGTGGAAAATTGGGAAGCGGATTTTCTGAGTCGTCAGACATTCCATCCGGGGGAGTGGGAACTCCATCCGGAAATCTTTGCCCAAATAACTCAATTATGGGGCATTCCAGACATCGATCTGATGGCGTCTCGTCAGAACTTCAAGGTTCCTTGCTACGGGTCCAGATCCAGGGATCCCAAGGCGACCCTAGTAGATGCACTAGTAGCACCTTGGACCTTCAACCTAGCTTATGTATTCCCACCGTTTCCTCTCATCCCCAGGCTGGTAGCCAGGATCAATCAGGAGAGGGCCTCGGTGATCTTGATAGCTCCTGCGTGGCCACGCAGGACTTGGTATGCAGACCTGGTCAATATGTCATCGGCTCCACCATGGAAGCTACCTTTGAGACAGGACCTTCTTGTTCAGGGTCCATTCGAACATCCGAATCTGGTTTCCCTCCAACTGACGGCTTGGAGATTGAACGCTTGATTTTATCAAAGCGTGGGTTTTCAGATTCTGTAATAGATACTCTGATTCAGGCTAGAAAGCCTGTAACTAGAAAAATTTACCATAAAATATGGAAAAAATATATCTGTTGGTGTGAATCTAAAGGATTCCCATGGAAGAAGATAAAAATTCCTAAGATTCTATCCTTTCTACAAGAAGGTTTGGAGAAAGGATTATCTGCAAGTTCTCTGAAGGGACAGATCTCTGCTTTATCTGTTTTACTTCACAAAAGACTGGCAGCTGTGCCAGATGTTCAAGCATTTGTTCAGGCTCTGGTTAGGATCAAGCCTGTTTACAGACCTTTGACTCCTCCCTGGAGTCTAAATCTAGTTCTTTCAGTTCTTCAAGGGGTTCCGTTTGAACCCTTACATTCCGTAGATATTAAGTTATTATCTTGGAAAGTTTTGTTTTTGGTTGCAATTTCTTCTGCTAGAAGAGTTTCAGTTATCTGCTCTGCAGTGTTCTCCGCCCTATCTGGTGTTCCATGCAGATAAGGTGGTTTTGCGTACTAAGCCTGGTTTTCTTCCGAAAGTTGTTTCCAACAAAAATATTATCCAGGAGATAGTTGTACCTTCTTTCTGTCCGAATCCAGTTTCAAAGAAGGAACGTTTTACACAATTTGGACGTAGTCCGTGCTCTAAAATTCTATTTAGAGGCTACTTAAGATTTCAGACAAACATCTTCCTTGTTTGTTGTTTATTCTGGTAAAAGGAGAGGTCAAAAAGCGACTTCTACCTCTCTTTCCTTTTGGCTTAAAAGCATTATCCGATTGGCTTATGAGACTGCCGGACGGCAGCCTCCTGAAAGAATCACAGCTCACTCCACTAGGGCTGTGGCTTCCACATGGGCCTTCAAGAACGAGGCTTCTGTTGACCAGATATGTAAGACAGCGACTTGGTCTTCACTGCACACTTTTGCCAAATTTTACAAATTTGATACTTTTGCTTCTTCGGAGGCTATTTTTGGGAGAAAGGTTTTGCAAGCCGTGGTGCCTTCCATTTAGGTGACCTGATTTGCTCCCTCCCTTCATCCGTGTCCTAAAGCTTTGGTATTGGTTCCCACAAGTAAGGATGACGCCGTGGACCGGACACACCAATGTTGGAGAAAACAGAATTTATGCTTACCTGATAAATTACTTTCTCCAACGGTGTGTCCGGTCCACGGCCCGCCCTGGTTTTTTAATCAGGTCTGATGAATTATTTTCTCTAACTACAGTCACCACGGTATCACATGGTTTCTCCTATATATATTTCCTCCTGTCCGTTGGTCGAATGACTGGGGTGGGCGGAGCCTATGAGGGATCATGTGACCAGCTTTGCTGGGACTCTTTGCCATTTCCTGTTGGGGAAGAGAATATCCCACAAGTAAGGATGACGCCGTGGACCGGACACACCGTTGGAGAAAGTAATTTATCAGGTAAGCATAAATTCTGTTTTCCAATAGATGCCGCCACACGGGACTTATGGCAAATGGTCCCTAAGGTGGAGGGAGCAGTTTCTACTTTAGCTAAGCGTACCACTATCCCAGTGGAGGATAGCTGTGCTTTTTCAGATCCAATGGATAAAAAATTAGAGGGTTACCTTAAGAAAATGTTTGTTCAACAAGGGTTTATATTGCAACCTCTTGCATGTATTGCGCCTGTCACGGCTGCAGCAGCATTTTGGTTTGAGTCTCTGGAAGAGACACTTCAATCATCCACACTAGATGACATCACACACAAACTTAAATTCCTTAAGTTAGCTAATTCATTTATTTCAGATGCCGTAGTACATTTAACTAAACTTGCGGCTAAAAATTTAGGATTCGCCATTCAGGCACGCAGAGCTCTGTGGCTAAAATCCTGGTCAGCTGATGTTACGTCTAAATCTAAATTGCTTAATATTCCTTTCAAAGGGCAGACCTTATTCGGGCCCGGCTTGAAAGAGATTATTGATGACATTACAGGAGGTAAAGGTCATGCCCTGCCTCAGGACAAGGCCAAAGCCAAGGCTAGACAGTCCAATTTTCGTTCCTTTCGTAATTTCAAAGCAGGAGCAGCATCAACTTCCTCTGCACCAAAACAGGAAGGAGCTGTTGCTCGCTACAGACAAGGCTGGAAACCTAACCAGTCCTGGAACAGGGGCAAACAGGCCAGAAAACCTGCTGCTGCCCCTAAGACAGCATGAATTGAGGGCCCCCGATCCGGGACCGGATCTAGTGGGGGGCAGACTTTCCCTCTTCGCCCAGGCTTGGGCAAGAGATGTTCAGGATCCCTGGGCGTTAGAGATCATATCTCAGAGATACCTTCTGGACTTCAAATCCTCTCCCCCAAGAGGGAGATTTCATCTGTCAAGGTTGTCAACAAACCTAACAAAGAAGGAAGCGTTTCTACGCTGCGTACAAGATCTTTTATTAATGGGAGTGATCCATCCAGTTCCGCGGTTGGAACAAGGACAAGGGTTTTACTCAAATCTGTTTGTAGTTCCCAAAAAAGAGGGAACCTTCAGGCCAATCTTGGATTTAAAGATCCTAAACAAATTCCTAAGAGTTCCATCGTTCAAGATGGAAACTATTCGAACAATTTTGCCCATGATCCAAGAGGGTCAGTACTTGACCACATTGGATTTAAAGGATGCTTACCTTCACATACCGATTCACAGAAGTCATTACCGGTATCTAAGGTTTGCCTTTTTAGACAGGCATTACCAGTTTGTAGCTCTTCCATTCGGACTGGCTACGGCTCCAAGAATCTTCACAAAGGTTCTGGGCACTCTTCTGGCAGTACTAAGACCGCGAGGAATTTCAGTAGCTCCGTACTTAGACGACATACTGATACAAGCTTCAAGCTTTCAAACTGCCAAATCTCATACAGAGATAGTACTGGCATTTCTAAGGTCGCATGGATGGAAAGTGAACGAAGAGAAAAGTTCTCTCTTTCCACTCACAAGAGTTCCCTTCCTGGGGACTCTGATAGATTCTGTAGAAATGAAGATTTACCTGACAGAGGACAGGTTAACAAAACTTCAAAGTGCATGCCGTGTCCTTCATTCCATTCAAGAGACCAGAAATTCTCTTCTATGGTGGCTTTATCGGCCACATCTGTCCAGGGGAATGCCATTCAGCAGGCCAGACTGGTCAATTGTAACAACAGACGCCAGCCTACTAGGTTGGGGCGCTGTCTGGAATTCTCTGAAGGCTCAGGGACTATGGAATCAGGAGGAGAGTCTTCTTCCAATAAACATTCTGGAATTGAGAGCAGTCCTCAATGCTCTTCTGGCTTGGCCCCAGTTAGCAACTCGGGGGTTCATCAGGTTCCAGTCGGACAACATCACGACTGTAGCTTATATCAACCATCAGGGAGGGACAAGAAGCTCCCTAGCAATGATGGAAGTATCGAAGATAATTCGCTGGGCAGAGTCTCACTCTTGCCACCTGTCTGCAATCCACATCCCGGGAGTGGAGAACTGGGAGGCGGATTTCTTAAGTCGTCAGACTTTTCATCCGGGGGAGTGGGAACTTCATCCAGAGATAGATCTCATGGCGTCTCGACAGAACGCCAAGCTTCCGCGCTACGGGTCCAGATCCAGGGATCCGGGAGCGGTCCTGATAGATGCCTTGACAGCACCATGGACCTTCAGGATGGCTCATGTGTTTCCACCTTTCCCGATGCTTCCTGGATTGATTGCCAGAATCAAACAGGAGAAAGCATCAGTGATTCTAATAGCGCCTGCATGGCCACGCAGGACTTGGTATACAGATCTGGTGGACATGTCATTCTGTCCACCTTGGTCGTTACCTCTGAAACAGGACCTTCTGATTCAGGGTCCATTCAAACATCAAAATCTAACTTCTCTGAAGCTGACTGCTTGGAAATTGAACGCTTGATCTTATCAAAGCGTGGTTTTTCTGAGTCAGTTATTGATACCTTAATACAGGCTAGGAAGCCTGTTACCAGAAAGATTTACCATAAAATATGGCGTAAATACCTATATTGGTGCGAATCCAAAGGTTACTCTTGGAGTAAGGTTAGGATTCCTAGGATATTGTCTTTTCTACAAGAAGGTTTAGAAAAGGGGTTATCCGCTAGTTCCTTAAAGGGACAGATCTCAGCTCTGTCCATTCTGTTACACAAGCGTCTGTCAGAAGTTCCAGACGTTCAGGCTTTTTGTCAGGCTTTGGCCAGGATTAAACCTGTGTTTAAAGCTGTGGCTCCACCATGGAGTTTAAACCTTGTTCTTAACGTTTTACAGGGTGTTCCGTTTGAACCCCTTCATTCCATTGATATAAAGTTGTTATCTTGGAAAGTTCTATTTTTAATGGCTATTTCCTCGGCTCGAAGAGTCTCTGAGTTATCAGCCTTACATTGTGATTCTCCTTATTTGATTTTTCACTCGGATAAGGTAGTTCTGCGTACTAAGCCTGGGTTCTTACCTAAGGTAGTCACTAACAGGAATATCAATCAGGAGATTGTTGTTCCATCCTTGTGCCCAAATCCTTCTTCGAGGAAGGAACGTCTTTTGCACAATCTGGATGTAGTTCGTGCCCTTAAATTTTATTTACAGGCAACTAAAGATTTTCGACAAACGTCTTCCCTGTTTGTCGTTTACTCTGGTCAGAGGAGAGGTCAAAAAGCTTCTGCTACCTCTCTCTCTTTTTGGCTTCGTAGCATAATTCGTTTAGCTTATGAGACTGCTGGACAGCAGCCTCCTGAAAGAATTACAGCTCATTCCACTAGAGCTGTGGCTTCCACTTGGGCCTTTAAGAATGAGGCCTCTGTTGAACAGATTTGCAAGGCTGCAACTTGGTCTTCGCTTCATACTTTTTCCAAATTTTACAAATTTGACACTTTTGCTTCCTCGGAGGCTATTTTTGGGAGAAAGGTTCTTCAGGCAGTGGTTCCTTCTGTATAAAGAGCCTGCCTATCCCTCCCGTCATCCGTGTACTTTTGCTTTGGTATTGGTATCCCACAAGTAATGATGACCCGTGGACTGATCACACTTAACAGAAGAAAACATAATTTATGCTTACCTGATAAATTCCTTTCTTCTGTAGTGTGATCAGTCCACGGCCCGCCCTGTTTTTTAAGGCAGGTAAATATTTTTTAAATTATACTCCAGTCACCACTACACCCTTGGCTTCTCCTTTCTCGTTGGCCCTTGGTCGAATGACTGGAGGTGACGTAGAGGGGAGGAGCTATATAGCAACTCTGCTGGGTGAATCCTCTTGCACTTCCTGTAGGGGAGCAGTTAATATCCCACAAGTAATGATGACCCGTGGACTGATCACACTACAGAAGAAAGGAATTTATCAGGTAAGCATAAATTATGTTTTTTCTATTTGTAAATAAACATATTGATTGTTCACGTTACACAAATTTGAAATTAGCCTCAAAAAATGAAAATGAAAAATATGTTATGGACCAATGTCTATCCATAAGTTGATATAAATACATAAATATCAATAATATTATTAAATAAATTTGTATACAAAGTTCAATAACAGTGATCCAAAAAGAAGATATGCATAAAGAGAGTATATATACACAGCAAGAATATTAGACATAACAGACCATTGGGAATTTAATTCAATTTAATGTCAGCTCCTATAGTTAACCATAAGTAAATAATATTTCATTATGTTAAACACATAAGTGTGTAAATGACTGGTGGGGCCACGCGCTCACATGGTAAAATATTCAATTAAAAATATTCATTCATAATATTTCACAATAATAGATAAATACAAGAACAGAAAATGTTAATGTGAAAACATATACATATGTGTATAAATGTAAATATCAATATGTGAATATAGAATGTAAAGATGTAAGGATGCATATTTGTAGAATGTGCCAAAGTATTGTTAATATTACTGTTGATTAGCCTATTAGTGGACAGGAAGATGGCAAATTTACTGACCATATATAAGTTAATGGAACTGCCTAGTATGACCAAAATTAATCCACAAAATAACTAATGTCCCATTCTTTATTGAGACGAAGGGGTGCCCTCGTACTGAGTTTCCAGATCCAATAAAGTTCTTTCTTGGAAAGTATGTTATAAATGTTTCCTCCCCGAATAGGCTTTTTGGCTATATCTATTACTTTTACAGTAAATTTAGGCTGATCCGTAAAATGTAGACAATTAAAGTGCCTAGCTACACTCGAATCCTTGTTATACTTTTTGATGTCCCTTCTATGCTCCCCTATTCTAGATCTTAGAGCACGGGAGGTCTGACCTACATACTGCTCAAAACAGAGGGTGCACTCAATAAGATAAATAACAAAAGTTGTACCACAGTTCGCATAATGGTTAATCTTAAAATTCTGTTTGGTTACATGACTAACCGGTAAGACAATTTCTTGATAGATTGATTTCTTGATAGGCCTTTCTTATTAAGCCACTGACTCCCTGTTACTCCCACTTGGCTATCCACCATACTGGGGGAAAGTTTCTTAGCAAGTGTCGGTGCCTTTTTAGACACAAACTTGACTTTGTCAACAATACTTACTAAGGTATCGTCACCTTTAAGTATGGATAAATTCCTTTTAATAATATTGCACAGATCGTTGAATTGTAGAGAAAATTCGGTAGAAAAAACTACTGTATCCTTGTTAAACATTGCTTTTTTTGCCTGATTGTTCCCTTTTCTTTGTATCGGATTATACAACTTACCAGCTAGCCAAATCTCACACGGACATAGTGTTGACTTTTCTAAGATCTCACTGGTGGAAGGTGAACATAAAGAAGAGTTCACTTGTCCCTCTCACAAGAGTTCCATTCCTAGGAACTCTGATAGACTCGGTAGACATGAAAATCTTTCTGACAGAGGTCAGAAAATCAAAGATCTTAACCACCTGCCGAGCACTTAATTCCATTCCTCGGCCGTCAGTGGCTCAGTGTATGGAGGTAATTGGACTAATGGTAGTGGCAATGGACATAGTTCAGTTTGCTCGCTTGCATCTCAGACCACTGCAACTATGCATGCTCAGACAGTGGAATGGGGATTATGCAAATTTGTCTCCTCAGATAAATCTGGATCAAGAGACCAGAGACTCTCTTCTCTGGTGGTTGTCACAGGATCATCTGTCCCAGGGAATGTGTTTCCGCAGGCCAGCATGGGTCATAGTGACGACGGACGCCAGCCTCTTGGGCTGGGGTGCAGTCTGGAATTCCCTGAAGGCACAGGGTGTGTGGACTCAGGAGGAGGCTCTCCTTCCAATAAATATTCTAGAACTGAAAGCGATATTCAACGCGCTTCAGGCGTGGCCTCAGCTGGCTTCGGCCAAATTCATAAGATTCCAGTCGGACAATATCATGACTGTAGACTGTAGCGTATTTCAATCATCAAGGGGGAAGAAAGAGTTCTCTAGCGATGATAGAGGTTTCCAAGATCATTCGATGGGTATAGACTCACTCTTGCCATCTATCTGCAATCTATATTCCAGGAGTGGAGAACTGGGAAGCGGATTTTCTAAGATGGCAGACTTTTCATCCAGGGGAGTGGGAGCTCCATCCGGAGGTGTTTGCACAATTGATTCATCAATGGGGCACACCAGAATTGGATCTGATGGCATCTCGTCAGAATGCCAAACTTCCTTGTTACGGGTCCAGATCAAGGGATCCTCAAGCAGTACTGATAGATGCTCTAGCAGTACTGTGGTCGTTCAACCTGGATTATCTGTTTCCTCCTTTTCCTCTCCTTCCTCATCTGATTGCCAGAATCAAACAGGAGAGGGCTTCGGTAATTTTGATAGCACCTGCGTGGCCACGCAGGACTTGGTATGCAGATCTGGTGGAAATGTCATCTCTGCCACCATGGAAACTGCCACTGAGACAGGACCTTCTCATTCAGGGTCCATTCCATCATCCTAATCTAGTTTCTCTGCGGCTGACTGCCTGGAGATTGAACGCTTGATTTTATCTAAGCGGGGATTCTCTGAGTCGGTCATTGATACCTTGATTCAGGTTCGAAAGCCTGTCACTAGGAAAATTTATCATAAGATATGGCGTAAATATCTTTATTGGTGCGTATCCAAAGGCTACTCATGGAGTAAGATCAGGATTCCTAGGATTTTGTTATTTCTCCAAGAAGGATTGGAGAAGCGGTTATCGGCTAGTTCCTTAAAGGGACAGATTTCTGCTTTGTCAATCTTACTGCACAAGCGTCTGGCAGATGTTCCAGACGTTCAGTCGTTTTGTCAGGCTTTGGTTAGAATTAAGCCTGTGTTTAAACCTGTTGCTCCGCCATGGAGTTTGAATTTAGTTCTTAAAGTTGTTCAAGGGGTTCCGTTTGAACCTATGCATTCCATAGATATTAAACTTCTATCTTGGAAAGTTCTGTTTCTCCAACATTGGTGTGTCCGGTCCACGACGTCATCCTTACTTGTGGGAATATCTCTTCCCCAACAGGAAATGGCAAAGAGTCCCAGCAAAGCTGGCCATATAGTCCCTCCTAGGCTCCGCCCACCCCAGTCATTCTCTTTGCCGTTGCACAGGCAACATCTCCACGGAGATGGTTAAGAGTATGTGGTGTTTAGTTGTAGTTTTTTTATTCTACTATCAAGATTTTGTTATTTTAAAATAGTGCTGGTATGTACTATTTACTCTGAAACAGAAAAAGAGGAAGAATTCTGTTTGTAAGAGGAAGATGATTTTAGCAGACAGTAACTAAAATCGGTTGCTGTTTCCACACAGGACTGTTGAGATGAAGTAACTTCAGTTGGGGGAAACAGTTAGCAGACTTTTTCTGCTTAAGGTATGACTAGCCATATTTCTAACAAGACTGTGTAATGCTGGAAGGCTGTCATTTCCCTTCATGGAGACCGGTAAGCCATTTTTCTTAGTTTCAAGCAGAATAAAGGGCTGAATATGGGCTATAAAACTGGTAGACACTTTTATTGAGAAAATCGATTACTTTATTTGGGCATTTTATACATGTTTATGCTGGTTATTCACACTTAGAAACTTGGGGAACGTTTTTTTAACGTCAGGCACTCTGTTAGACACCTTTCCTGTCAGGAAGGGCCTTCCCAGTTGTAGGCTGAGCCTCATTTTCGCGCCGTTATTGCGCAGTTGTTTTTGAGAGCTAGACATGCAGATGCATGTGTGAGGACCTGAAATAGTTTGGAAAAGCTTCTAGAAGGCGTCATTTGGTATCGTATTCCCCTCTGGACTTGGTAAAATCACAGCAAAGGCTGTAGCTGGGACTGTATAGGGGTTAAATCTGTAACCGGCTCCGGTTTCGTTATTTTAAGGGTTAAAGATCTGAAAATTGGTGTGCAATACTTTTAAGGCTTTATGACACTGTGGTGAAATTTTGGTAAATTTTGAAAAGAGGGAACCTTCAGACCAATTCTGGATTTAAAGATCCTAAACAAATTTCTCAGGGTTCCATCGTTCAAAATGGAAACTATTCGAACGATTCTACCCACTGTCCAGGACGGTCAATTTATGACTACCGTGGATCTAAAGGATGCGTACCTACATATCCCTATCCACAAAGAACATCAACAGTTCCTAAGGTTCGCCTTTCTGGACAAACATTACCAGTTTGTGGCCCTTCCATTCGGATTAGCCACTGCTCCAAGACCGAGGGGCATTGCAGTAGTACCATACTTGGACGACATTCTAATACAGGCGTCGTCCCTTTCAAAAGCAAAGGCTCATACGGACATCGTCCTGGCCTTTCTCAGATCTCATGGATGGAAGGTGAACATAGAAAAAAGTTCTCTGTCTCCGTCAACGAGAGTTCCCTTCTTGGGAACAATAATAGATTCCTTAGAAATTAGGATTTTTCTGACAGAGGTCAGAAAGTCAAAACTTCTAAGCGCTTGTCAAGTTCTTCATTCTGTTCCACGTCCTTCCATAGCTCAGTGCATGGAAGTAGTAGGGCTGATGGTCACAGCAATGGACATAGCTCGTTTTGCTCGAATTCATCTAAGACCATTACAACTGTGCATGCTAAAACAGTGGAATGGGGACTATACAGACTTGTCTCCAGTGATTCAAGTAGATCAGAAGACCATAGATTCACTCAGTTGGTGGCTAACTCTGGACCACCTATCCCAGGGAATGAGCTTCCGCAGACCAGAGTGGGTCATTGTCACGACCGACGCCAGTCTAGTGGGCTGGGGCGCGGTCTGGGAATCCCTGAAAGCTCAGGGACTATGGTCTCGGGAAGAGTCTAAACATTCTGGAACTAAGAGCGATATTCAATGCTCTCAGGGCTTGGCCTCAACTGGCAAAGGCCAGATTCATAAGATTCCAATCAGACAACATGACGACTGTTGCGTATATCAATCAGGGGGGAACAAGGAGTTCCCTGGCGATGAAAGAAGTGACCAAAATAATACTATGGGCGGAGCAGCACTCCTGCCACCTATCTGCGATCCATATCCCAGGTGTGGAAAACTGGGAAGCGGATTATCTGAGTCGTCAGACTTTCCATCCGGGGGAGTGGGAACTCCACCCGGAGATCTTTGCCCAGTTGATCCAATTATGGGGCATTCCAGACATGGATCTGATGGCGTCTCGTCAGAATTTCAAGGTTCCTTGCTACGGGTCCAGATCCAGGGATCCCAAGGCGACTCTAGTGGACGCACTAGTAGCGCCTTGGACCTTCAACCTAGCTTATGTGTTTCCACCGTTTCCTCTCATTCCCAGGCTGGTAGCCAGGATCAAGCAGGAGAGGGCCTCGGTGATTTTGATAGCTCCTGCGTGGCCACGCAGGACTTGGTATGCAGACCTGGTGAATATGTCATCGGTTCCACCATGGAAGCTACCTTTGAGACAGGACCTTCTTGTTCAGGGTCCATTCGAACATCCAAATCTAGTCTCTCTCCAATTGACGGCTTGGAGATTGAACGCTTGATTCTATCAAAGCGTGGGTTTTCAGACTCTGTGATAGATACTCTGGTTCAAGCCAGAAAACCGGTAACTAGAAAGATTTACCATAAAATATGGAAAAGATATATCGACTGGTGTGAATCTAAGGGATTCCCATGGAATAAGATAAAGATTCCTAAGATTCTTTCCTTTCTGCAAGAAGGTTTGGATAAAGGATTATCTGCGAGTTCTTTAAAGGGACAGATTTCTGCTTTATCTGTCTTACTACACAAACGACTGGCAGTTGTGCCAGATGTTCAAGCATTTGTTCAGCCTCTGGTTAGGATCAAGCCTGTTTACAGACCTTTGACTCCTCCCTGGAGTCTAAATCTAGTTCTTTCAGTTCTTCAAGGGGTTCCGTTTGAACCTCTACATTCCATAGATATTAAGTTGTTATCTTGGAAAGTTTTGTTTTTAGTTGCTATTTCTTCTGCTAGAAGAGTTTCAGAGTTATCTGCTCTGCAGTGTTCTCCCCCCTATCTGGTGTTCCATACAGATAAGGTGGTTCTGCATACTAAGCCTGGTTTTCTTCCTAAGGTTGTTTCCAACAAAAATATTAACCAGGAGATAGTTGTACCTTCTTTGTGTCCGAACCCAGTTTCAAAGAAGGAACGTTTGTTACACAATTTGGACGTAGTCCGTGCTCTAAAATTCTATTTAGAAGCTACAAAAGATTTCAGACAAACATCTTCTTTGTTTGTAGTCTATTCTGGTAAAAGGAGAGGTCAAAAAGCGACTTCTACCTCTCTTTCTTTTTGGCTTAAAAGCATCATCCGATTGGCTTACGAGACTGCCGGACGGCAGCCTCCTGAAAGAATCACAGCTCACTCCACTAGGGCTGTGGCTTCCACATGGGCTTTCAAGAACGAGGCTTCTGTTGATCAGATATGTAAGGCAGCGACTTGGTCTTCACTGCACACTTTTGCCAAATTCTACAAATTTGATACTTTTGCTTCTTCGGAGGCTATTTTTGGGAGAAAGGTTTTGCAAGCCGTGGTGCCTTCCATTTAGGTAACCTGATTTGCTCCCTCCCTTCATCCGTGTCCTAAAGCTTTGGTATTGGTTCCCACAAGTAAGGATGACGCCGTGGACCGGACACACCAATGTTGGAGAAAACAGAATTTATGCTTACCTGATAAATTACTTTCTCCAACGGTGTGTCCGGTCCATGGCCCGCCCTGGTTTTTTAATCAGGTCTGATGAATTATTTTCTCTAACTACAGTCACCACGGTACCATATGGTTTCTCCTATATTTTTCCTCCTGTCCGTCGGTCGAATGACTGGGGTGGGCGGAGCCTAGGAGGGACTATATGGCCAGCTTTGCTGGGACTCTTTGCCATTTCCTGTTGGGGAAGAGATATTCCCACAAGTAAGGATGACGCCGTGGACCGGACACACCATTGGAGAAAGTAATTTATCAGGTAAGCATAAATTCTGTTTTTTAGTTGCTATCTCTAATGCTCGAAGAGTTTCTGAGCTATCTGCATTACAATGCGACTCGCCTTATCTTATATTCCATTCTGATAAGGTGGTTTTGCGTACCAAACCTGGATTCCTTCCTAAGGTTGTTTCTAATAGGAATATTAATCAGGAAATTGTTGTTCTTTCTCTGTGTCCTAACCCTTCTAAGAAGGAGCGTCTGTTACATAACTTGGACGTGGTTCGGGCCTTGAAGTTTTACTTGCAAGCGACCAAGGATTTCCGTCAAACATCTTCTCTGTTTGTTGTCTATTCTGGAAAGTGTAGAGGTCAAAAAGCTACGGCTACCTCTCTTTCTTTTTGGCTGAAAAGCATCATCCGTTTGGCATACGAGACTGCTGGACAGCAGCCTCCTGAAAGGATTACAGCTCATTCTACTAGAGCGGTGGCTTCCACATGGGCTTTTAAAAATGATGCTTCTGTTGAACAGTTTTGTAAGGCTGTGACTTGGTCTTCCCTTCATACCTTTTCCAAATTCTACAAATTTGATACTTATGCTTCTTCAGAGGCTATTTTTGGGAGAAAGTTTCTTCAAGCAGTGGTGCCTTCTGTTTAGGTATCTGTCTTGTCCCTCCCGTTCATCCGTGTCCTGTAGCTTTGGTATTGTATCCCACAAGTAAAGGATGAATCCGTGGACTCGTTGTATCTTATAGAAGAAAAGGAAATTTATGCTTACCTGATAAATTGATTTCTTCTATGATACGACGAGTCCACGGCCCGCCCTGTCAATTTAAGACAGATTATATTTTTTTATTTAAAACTTCAGTCACCTCTGCACCTTTTAGTTTCTCCTTTTTCTTCCTATACCTTCGGTCGAATGACTGGGGGGTGGAGTCAAGGGAGGAGCTATATAGACAGCTCTGCTGTGGTGCTCTTTGCCACTTCCTGTTAGCATTAGGATAATATCCCACAAGTAAAGGATGAATCCGTGGACTCGTCGTATCATAGAAGAAATCAATTTATCAGGTAAGCATAAATTTACTTTTCTCTGCTTCATTTACTCACTGCAGCACACAGGGAGCTCCAGTTGTGGGTGAGCTGTTGCACCCTATAATTCTACAGGCTGCACCTACTAGCACATCAGGGTGCTTCAGTAACATGTGAGTATCCATTTGGCTCATATATCATCAAGCTCATACATATGTTTGGTGATTCTACACATGAGGCGCCCCTTTGTTCCTTTTTATCTGAACTCTATAGTACGAAGGTAGATGGCTACACAACATTCAGAAATGGAGATCTGCAGCTTGCCAGATCTCTAAGATTCAAAGATCTCTTATTTATCTGATCATAAGTATCTATATGGTTCAAGAACCAATGTGCAATGTACCTGCTCTTTCCAGCTATCTAAGGTGGGTGCGGGGGATAGCTTCCAGTCCGGCAATAAGTTGTTTAGCGCTGTTAGACATAATATGTAATAGTTTGCTTTTGAATTTACTTTTTCATTACTTTTCTACCTTGTAATCTCAACTGTAAAGTCTGTATATATTATAGGACTTATATTGATATATTTAACCAGATCTGTTTGGACAGGTTGAATAACCGTAGTGTTCCACCAGACATAGTATAGTGAGCCTTGCTTCCCACTCCCTTGCCAATACGTGTCTGTTGCTCCTGGGAAGATGTGCTTTAATCTAAGGGGTAATAAATACCATTGCAGAAATAACTTAAAATTAATTTCTAGGATACTGACTGCAAAAGAGGTATTTGCTGTACATAAAATAACTTTTCTATTTCATCTGAGAGAGTTGATGAGGAAATTCCCTATGCCAAACAATGACATAAGATGGTAGAGGAGCCCCCAGCAAGTTGTAATAGAAGCTGGTAGCAGGGAAAGAGAGGGAGTGTCTAACCCGAGTAGTCGAACAGCATCATTTTTCAAAGGGTGTCGTGTCTTGTTTTTATTTGTGGACATGAAATTATTTCTTTCATGTAATTAGCAAGAGTCCATGAGCTAGTGACGTATGGGATATACATTCCTACCAGGAGGGGCAAAGTTTCCCAAACCTCAAAATGCCTATAAATACACCCCTCACCACACCCACAATTCAGTTTTTACAAACTTTGCCTCCGATGGAGGTGGTGAAGTAAGTTTGTGCTAGATTCTACGTTGATATGCGCTCCGCAGCAAGTTGGAGCCCGGTTTTCCTCTCAGCGTGCAGTGAATGTCAGAGGGATGTGAGGAGAGTATTGCCTATTTGAATGCAGTGATCTCCTTCTACGGGGTCTATTTCATAGGTTCTCTGTTATCTGTCGTAGAGATTCATCTCTTACCTCCCTTTTCAGATCGACGATATACTCTTATATATACCATTACCTCTGCTGATTCTCGTTTCAGTACTGGTTTGGCTTTCTACAAACATGTAGATGAGTGTCCTGGGGTAAGTAAATCTTATTTTCTGTGACACTCTAAGCTATGGTTGGGCACTTTGTTTATAAAGTTCTAAATATATGTATTCAAACATTTATTTGCCTTGACTCAGAATGTTCAACTTTCCTTATTTTTCAGACAGTCAGTTTCATATTTGGGATAATGCATTTGAATTAATCATTTTTTCTTACCTTCAAAAATTTGACTCTTTTTTCCCTGTGGGCTGTTAGGCTCGCGGGGGCTGAAAATGCTTCATTTTATTGCGTCATTCTTGGCGCGGACTTTTTTGGTGCAAAAATTATTTTCCTTTTCCGGCGTCATACGTGTCGCCGGAAGTTGCGTCATTTTTTGACGTTATTTTGCGCCAAAAATGTCGGCGTTCCGGATGTGGCGTCATTTTTGGCGCCAAAAGCATTTAGGCGCCAAATAATGTGGGCGTCTGATTTGGCGCTAAAAAATATGGGCGTCGCTTTTGTCTCCACATTATTTTAGTCTCATTTTTCATTGCTTCTGGTTGCTAGAAGCTTGTTCTTTGGCATTTTTTCCCATTCCTGAAACTGTCATTTAAGGAATTTGATCAATTTTGCTTATATGTTGTTTTTTCTCTTACATATTGCAAGATGTCTCACGTTGCATCTGAGTCAGAAGATACTACAGGAAAATCGCTGTCTAGTGCTGGATCTACCAAAGCTAAGTGTATCTGCTGTAAACTTTTGGTAGCTATTCCTCCGGCTGTTGTTTGTATTAATTGTCATGACAAACTTGTTAATGCAGATAATATTTCCTTTAGTAAAGTACCATTGTCTGTTGCAGTTCCTTCAACATCTAAGGTGCAGAATGTTCCTGATAACATAAGAGATTTTGTTTCTGAATCCATCAAGAAGGCTATGTCTGTTATTTCTCCTTCTAGTAAACGTAAAAAATCTTTTAAAACTTCTCTCCCTACAGATGAATTCTTAAATGAACATCATCATTCTGATTCTGATGATTCTTCTGGTTCAGAGGATTCTGTCTCAGAGATTGATGCTGATAAATCTTCATATTTATTTAAAATGGAATTTATTCGTTCTTTACTTTAAGAAGTACTAATTGCTTTAGAAATAGAGGATTCTGGTCCTCTTGATACTAATTCTAAACGTTTAGATAAGGTATTTAAATCTCCTGTGGTTATTCCAGAAGTTTTTCCTGTTCCTAATGCTATTTCTGCAGTAATTTCCAAAGAATGGGATAAATTGGGTAATTAATTTACTCCTTCTAAACGTTTTAAGCAATTATATCCTGTACCGTCTGACAGGTTAGAATTTTGGGACAAAATCCCTAAAGTTGATGGGGCTATTTCTACCCTTGCTAAACGTACTACTATTCCTACGTCAGATGGTACTTCGTTTAAAGATCCTTTAGATAGGAAAATTGAATCCTTTCTAGCTTATCTGTGTTCAGGTAATCTTCTTAGACCTGCTATATCATTGGCTGATGTTGCTGCAGCTTCAACTTTTTGGTTGGAAACTTTAGCGCAACAAGTAACAAATCATGATTCTCATGATATTATTATTCTTCTTCAGCATGCTAATAATTTTATTTGTGATGCCATTTTTGATATTATCAGAGTTGATGTCAGGTTTATGTCTCTAGCTATTTTAGCTAGAAGAGCTTTATGGCTTAAGACTTGGAATGCTGATATTTCTTCTAAATCAACTCTACTTTCCATTTCTTTCCAGGGTAACAAATTATTTGGTTCTCAGTTGGATTCTATTATCTCAACTGTTACTGGTGGGAAAGGAACTTTTTTACCACAGGATAAAAAATCTAAAGGTAAAAACAGGGCTAATCATCGTTTTCGTTCCTTTTGTTTCAACAAAGAACAAAAGCCTGATCCTTCATCCTCAGGAGCAGTTTCAGTTTGGAAACCATCTCCAGTCTGGAATAAATCCAAGCCTGCTAGAAAGGCAAAGCCTGCTTCTAAGTCCACATGAAGGTGCGGCCCTCATTCCAGCTCAGCTGGTAGGGGGCAGGTTACGTTTTTTCAAAGAAATTTGGATCAATTCTGTTCACAATCTTTGGATTCAGAACATTGTTTCAGAAGGGTACAGAATTGGTTTCAAGATGAGACCTCCTGCAAAGAGATTTTTTCTTTCCCGTGTCCCAGTAAATCCAGTAAAAGCTCAAGCATTTCTGAATTGTGTTTCAGATCTAGAGTTGGCTGGAGTAATTATGCCAGTTCCAGTTCCGGAACAGGGGATGGGGTTTTATTCAAATCTCTTCATTGTACCAAAGAAGGAGAATTCCTTCAGACCAGTTCTGGATCTAAAAATATTGAATCGTTATGTAAGGATACCAACGTTCAAGATGGTAACTGTAAGGACTATCTTGCCTTTTGTTCAGCAAGGGAATTATATGTCCACAATAGATTTACAGGATGCATATCTGCATATTCCGATTCATCCAGATCATTATCAGTTCCTGAGATTCTCTTTTCTGGACAAGCATTACCAGTTTGTGGCTCTGCCGTTTGGCCTAGCTACAGCTCCAAGAATTTTTACAAAGGTTCTCGGTGCCCTTCTGTCTGTAATCAGAGAACAGGGTATTGTGGTATTTCCTTATTTGGACGATATCTTGGTACTTTCTCAGTCTTTACATTTAGCAGAATTTCATACAAATCGACTTGTGTTGTTTCTTCAAGATCATGGTTGGAGGATCAATTTACCAAAAAGTTCTTTGATTCCTCAGACAAGGGTAACCTTTCTGGGTTTCCAGTTAGATTCAGTGTCCATGACTCTGTCTTTAACAGACAAGAGACGTCTAAAATTGATTGCAGCTTGTCGAAACCTTCAGTCACAATCATTCCCTTCGGTAGCCTTATGCATGGAAATTCTAGGTCTTATGACTGCTGCATCGGACGCGATCCCCTTTGCTCGTTTTCACATGCGACCTCTTCAGCTCTGTATGAGGAATCAATGGTGCAAGGATTACACAAAGATATCTCAATTAATATCTTTAAAACCGATTGTTCGACACTCTCTAACGTGGTGGACAGATCACCATCGTTTAATTCAGGTGGCTTCTTTTGTGCTTCCGACCTGGACTGTAATTTCAACAGATGCAAGTCTCACAGGTTGGGGAGCTGTGTGGGGATCTCTGACGGCACAAGGAGTTTGGGAATCTCAGGAGGTGAGATTACCGATCAATATTTTGGAACTCCGTGCAATTTTCAGAGCTCTTCAGTTTTGGCCTCTTCTGAAGAGAGAATCGTTCATTTGTTTTCAGACAGACAATGTCACAACTGTGGCATACATCAATCATCAAGGAGGGACTCACAGTCCTCTGGCTATGAAAGAAGTATCTCGAATTTTGGTTTGGGCGGAATCCAGCTCCTGTCTAATCTCTGCGGTTCATATCCCAGGTATAGACAATTGGGAAGCGGATTATCTCAGTCGCCAAACGTTACATCCGGGCGAATGGTCTCTTCACCCAGAGGTATTTCTTCAGATTGTTCAAATGTGGGAACTTCCAGAAATAGATCTGATGGCGTCTTATCTAAACAAGAAACTTCCCAGGTATCTGTCCAGATCCCGGGATCCTCAGGCGGAGGCAGTGGATGCATTATCACTTCCTTGGAAGTATCATCCTGCCTATATCTTTCCGCCTCTAGTTCTTCTTCCAAGAGTAATCTCCAAGATTCTGAAGGAATGCTCGTTTGTTCTGCTGGTAGCTCCGGCATGGCCTCACAGGTTTTGGTATGCGGATCTTGTCCGGATGGCCTCTTGCCAACCGTGGACTCTTCCATTAAGACCAGACCTTCTGTCTCAAGGTCCTTTTTTCCATCAGGATCTGAAATCCTTAAATTTAAAGGTATGGAGATTGAACGCTTGATTCTTGGTCAAAGAGGTTTCTCTGACTCTGTGATTAATACTATGTTACAGGCTCGTAAATCTGTATCTAGAGAGAGATATTATAGAATCTGGAAGACTTATATTTCTTGGTGTCTTTCTCATCATTTTTCCTGGCATTCTTTTAGAATACCGAGAATTTTACAGTTTCTTCAGGATGGTTTAGATGAGGGTTTGTCCGCAAGTTCCTTGAAAGGACAAATCTCTGCTCTTTCTGTTCTTTTTCACAGGAAGATTGCTATTCTTCCTGATATTCATTGTTTTGTACAAGCTTTGGTTCGTATAAAACCTGTCATTAAGTCAATTTCTCCTCCTTGGAGTTTGAATTTGGTTCTGGGGGCTCTTCAAGCTCCTCCGTTTGAACCTATGCATTCATTGGACATTAAATTACTTTCTTGGAAAGTTTTGTTCCTTTTGGCCATCTCTTCTGCCAGAAGAGTTTCTGAATTATCTGCTCTTTCTTGTGAGTCTCCTTTTCTGATTTTTCATCAGGATAAGGCGGTGTTGCGAACTTCTTTTGAATTTTTACCTAAAGTTGTGAATTCCAACAACATTAGTAGAGAAATTGTGGTTCCTTCATTATGTCCTAATCCTAAGAATTCTAAGGAGAAATCGTTGCATTCTTTGGATGTTGTTAGAGCTTTGAAATATTATGTTGAAGCTACTAAATCTTTCCGAAAGACTTCTAGTCTATTTGTTATCTTTTCCGGTTCTAGAAAAGGCCAGAAAGCTTCTGCCATTTCTCTGGCATCTTGGTTGAAATCTTTAATTCATCTTGCCTATGTTGAGTCGGGTAAAACTCCGCCTCAGAGGATTACAGCTCATTCTACTAGGTCAGTTTCTACTTCCTGGGCGTTTAGGAATGAAGCTTCGGTTGATCAGATTTGCAAAGCAGCAACTTGGTCCTCTTTGCATACTTTTACTAAATTCTACCATTTTGATGTATTTTCTTCTTCTGAAGCAGTTTTTGGTAGAAAAGTACTTCAGGCAGCGGTTTCAGTTTGAATCTTCTGCTTATGTTTTTCATTAAACTTTATTTTGGGTGTGGATTATTTTCAGCAGGAATTGGCTGTCTTTATTTTTATCCCTCCCTCTCTAGTGACTCTTGTGTGGAAAGATCCACATCTTGGGTAATCATTATCCCATACGTCACTAGCTCATGGACTCTTGCTAATTACATGAAAGAAAACATAATTTATGTAAGAACTTACCTGATAAATTCATTTCTTTCATATTAGCAAGAGTCCATGAGGCCCGCCCTTTTTTTGTGGTGGTTATGATTTTGTATAAAGCACAATTATTCCAATTCCTTATTTTATATGCTTTCGCACTTTTTTATCACCCCACTTCTTGGCTATTCGTTAAACTGAATTGTGGGTGTGGTGAGGGGTGTATTTATAGGCATTTTGAGGTTTGGGAAACTTTGCCCCTCCTGGTAGGAATGTATATCCCATACGTCACTAGCTCATGGACTCTTGCTAATATGAAAGAAATGAATTTATCAGGTAAGTTCTTACATAAATTATGTTTTTGTTGAAAGTATCCGAACCACTGTTTAAAAAAATTCCCAAGTTATTTAGGGAAGTTTTTATCTTTAATTGAAATAGTTTTTTTATTGTCATACACATAGAAAATTACAAGCCACATTACCTTGACTTATATATCACAATTCCCCCCCTGACCCCCGATGAAGAATAGATAGTCCAACAGTAGTCTGTCAAGAGTGGAGATATCGATCGAGTGACCATTGAATCAGCAAGTCCAACAGAGAGTGTTATTTCGATCTAGACTGTGAAGCTTGCAATGTTACATATCTATATAATACTATCGGGGTTTGGAGAGTGGGAGCATGGGAATAGCAGGGAAAAGGACACAAAATAAACCAAGATATACAAGGTAGTTTCTTTCCCCTCTCCTCTCCCCACCCCCGATATCCATTTTGCGTATGTTTATAGTATCTCCCTTTTAACAACATTTCAACAAACAATAATTTTATCTTAAGAAACAAAAAACCATATCCAACTTGCCTGCCGCGCCTCTCCTCCATCGCCGAACCTGGAAGTGGGGTCCCCCCCCAGTATAAGGTTCAGTCCGAGTCTCTAAGTCATTTTACCTTCTCTAGTGTCTTATGAATTTCCTCCCACACCCATTCTACCCGTTACTTGGTTGGTCGTCTTTGGGAGTCTAGGTCGTTAGTGGCCAGCTAAAATCCAGTAGTTCCACACCTTGAAGAATTGGTCTTGACTACTCTGTATAAAGGCTATCGTTTCCGACATTTTATAGGTGATTTGAATCTTATCTAATACTTCCCCCCAAGAGGGTACCCCTATCTTCCAGTGTCTTGCAACACATATTCTAGTTGCTGTACATAGAATGCGAATAAACGTGTTGATAGCTGCATTAAACGGTCTTACCCTATCATTTAATAGTGCTTGTGAAGCAGATAGGGAGATAGTTTCAGATAGAACCTCACTAAGAAGTCCAGATAGCTTAGACCATATTTGATTAACCTGAGGGCAGTCCCACCACATATGCATGTATGTACCTGTTTCAGCGCAGCCTCTGTAACACAGCTTATTACCTCTTTGGGTGTAATGCGAGGTGATGATTGGGGTGAGATACCATCGGAATGATGTCTTAATACTTATTCTCTCTAAAGTCTGCACTAGTTAGCCCTTTACTAGCTGTGTGTAAAATGATTTCCCAGTCTTCTAATTTGTAGTTTATATTTAGTTCCTCTTCCCATTTCGTCATAATAGATGTCTTAGAGGTAAGTTTAGCTCTCTGTAGTGTTAAATATATTGCAGAGATTGCTTTTTTGGGTCTCTGTGTTGCGTTACATAAGTATTCAAGGGTAGTTAGTCTTGTATCAGATCTAAGCACTCTAAACTTGGTAATAGCTGAAGCTACTTGTAAGTATAAAAACCACTGTAATTTTTCTGGTGCAATTTTATCCTGAATTTGTTGGTAGGTAGCTATTTTATTATTATGTAAGAAGTCCGCTACCCTGTATAGTCCTTTGTTTTCCCATTTTCCGATCTGTAAATGAAAATCTACACTCAGAAGGGTTCTTAGTGGTCTAATCACCGAATCTTTGGGAATGAGGTGTAGTGAACCGGTTAGCCCAGTCCAGGTCTGCATCATCTCTACTGTAGGCCTGGAGGCAGATGTATCTTTAACGGGTTGTTTCCATTGTCCCCACAATAAGTCTTCTGGTCGTCTATATCCCGCCATCAAAGTCTCCACCCTTACCCACATTATGCCCTCTGAGTTCTTATTCATCAGGGTAGTTTGTGCTAGTCTAGCTGCCTGGTAATAGTGAGTCAAGTTTGGAACCCCCACTCCCCCTAATTGTCTGTGTTGTTGTAGTACGTGTGAGGGGATTCTGGCCTTTTTACTTCCTCTCAAAAAGCCTATCAGATCTAATTGCAGTTTTTTTAAGTCGTTTGAGGGAACCCTAATTGGGAGGGCTCTAAAAAGATACAATAATTTGGGGAGAATATTCATTTTTATTGCCGATAATCGGCCATACCAGGAGAATCCACCTTTTTTCCATTTGTTAATGTCTTTTCTTATCGTTTTATATAAGGGGATATAGTTTAATTTATACAGATCTGCTATATTATTTGGTAGTTTAATCCCTAGATATTTTATCGCTGCATTGGCCCATGAGAATTCAAAATTAGCCTCTATTAATTTTCGGGTGTGGTTAGGTAGAGAAATGGGAATCGCTTCGCATTTCTCCAAGTTGACTTTGTACCCCGAGACATCAGAGTATTCCTGTAGAACCCGATATAAGTTGGGAAGTGACATAAGTGGCTTGGTTAGTGTGAGAAGCACATCATCTGCAAATAATGACACCTTGAATTCTTGACTCCCTATTGAGACTCCATGAATATCTGGGGATAGGCGAATAGTCGCTGCTAATGGCTCTATACAAATTGCGAACAACAATGGTGAGAGTGGGCAGCCCTGTCGTGTTCCATTTAGAACCTCTATAAGTTTTGATTGATATCCCGCTATTCTCACATTAGCTGTTGGATGTGAGTATATACTTTTAATAGCTTGTAAGAACTCTCCGTGGAAACCCAATCTATTTAATACCTCTAGCATATAGTTCCAATCTATCCTGTCAAACGCCTTCTCTGCGTCCAACGAGAGGACCAGAGAAGGCGTTTTCGTTTTGCAGAAGAAATCAACTAGGGAGATTGTGCGCCTTGTATTATCTGGGGCTTCCCTATCTTGAATGAAACCCACTTGGTCTGGGTGGATCAGGGATGGTAAGTGTATTTTTAGTCTGTTAGCTAAAATTTTGGTAAAAATCTTGATATCCTGATTAATTAAAGAGATGGGTCGATAACTCTGGCACAGTTTTGGATTTCTTCCGGGTTTGGGTATAACTACTATTTCTTCTGTTATGTGTGATCAGTCCACGGGTCATCATTACTTCTGGGATATAACTCCTCCCCAACAGGAAATGCAAGAGGATTCACCCAGCAGAGCTGCATATAGCTCCTCCCCTCTACGTCAGTCCCAGTCATTCTCTTGCACCCAACGACTAGATAGGATGTGTGAGAGGACTATGGTGATTATACTTAGTTTTTATGACTTCAATCAAAAGTTTGTTATTTTATAATAGCACCGGAGCGTGTTATTACTTCTCTGGCAGACTTTGAGGAAGAATCTACCAGAGTTTTTACTATGATTTTAACCGGAGTAGTTAAGATCATATTGCTGTTCTCGGCCATCTGAGGGAGGTAAAAGCTTCAGATCAGGGGACAGGGGCAGATGAATCTGCATTGAGGTATGTAGCAGTTTTTATTTTCTGAATGGAATTGATGAGAAAATCCTGCTATACCGTTATAATGACATGTATGTATACACTTCAGTATTCTGGGAATGGTACTTCACCGGAACTACTCTGTTAAAGGTCACTAATCTTTTTAATAAGTATTATATCATGTTAAACGTTTTTGCTGGAATGTAGAATCGTTTACATTGCTGAGGTACTGAGTAAATAAATGTTTGGGCTTTATTTTCCACTTGGCAGTAGTTTGTTTTGAATTGTGACAGTTTCGTTTCTCTTCACTGCTGTGTGTGAGAGGGAGGGGCCGTTTTTGGCGCTCTTTGCTACGCATCAACAATTTCCAGTCAGCTATTATTACTTTTCCTGCATGATCCGGTTCATCTCTGACAGATCTCAGGGGTCTTCAAACTTCTTGAAGGGAGGTACATTCTCTCAGCAGAGCTGTGAGAATTTTTTATATTGACTGTGGATAAAGACGTTACTCAATAATTTTTATGTCAAATTTAGTTATGTTATCTTACTAATGGGAACAAAACCTTTGCTAAAAGTTGTGTTGTTTTAAAGTTGATGCTATAACTGTTTCTCAGTTCATTATCTCAACTGTCATTTAATCGTTTAAGTACCTCTTTGAGGCACAGTACGTTTTTGCTAAAAAAGATTATAACCAGGTTGCAAGTTATTGCTAGTGTGTTAAACATGTCTGACTCAGAGGAAGATATCTGTGTCATTTGTTCCAATGCCAAGGTGGAGCCCAATAGAAATTTATGTACTAACTGTATTGATGCTACTTTAAATAAAAGTCAATCTGTACAATGTGAACAAATTTCACCAATCTGCGAGGGGAGAGTTATGCCGACTAACTCGCCTCACGCGGCAGTACCTGCATCTCCCGCCCGGGAGGTGCGTGATATTATGGCGCCTAGTACATCTGGGCGGCCATTACAGATAACATTACAAGATATGGCTACTGTTATGACTGAAGTTTTGTCTAAATTACCAGAACTAAGAGGCAAGCGTGATCACTCTGGGGTGAGAACAGAGTGCGCTGACAATACTAGGGCCATGTCTGATACTGCGTCACAGCTTGCAGAGCATGAAGACGGAGAGCTTCATTCTGTGGGTGACGGTTCTGATCCAAACAGATTGGATTCAGATATTTCAAATTTTAAATTTAAATTGGAGAACCTCCGTGTATTACTAGGGGAGGTCTTAGCAGCTCTCAATGATTGTAACACCGTTGCAATACCAGAGAAACTATGTAGGTTGGATAAATACTTTGCGGTACCGGCGAGTACTGACGTTTTTCCTATACCTAAGAGATTAACTGAAATTGTTACTAAGGAGTGGGATAGACCCGGTGTGCCGTTCTCACCCCCTCCAATATTTAGAAAGATGTTTCCAATAGACGCCACCACTCGGGACTTATGGCAAACGGTCCCTAAGGTGGAGGGAGCAGTTTCTACTCTAGCTAAGCGTACCACTATCCCGGTGGAGGATAGCTGTGCCTTTTCAGATCCAATGGATAAAAAATTAGAGGGTTCCCTTAAGAAAATGTTTGTTCAACAAGGTTTTATTTTGCAACCCCTTGCATGTATCGCGCCGATTACGGCTGCGGCAGCATTTTGGATTGAGTCTCTGGAAGAGAACCTTAGTTCATCTACGCTAGACGACATTATGGACAGGCTTAGAGTCCTTAAACTAGCTAATTCATTCATTTCGGAGGCCGTAGTACATTTAACCAAACTTACGGCTAAGAACTCAGGATTCGCCATACAGGCACGTAGGGCACTGTGGCTAAAATCCTGGTCAGCTGATGTTACTTCTAAGTCCAAATTACTTAATATACCTTTCAAGGGGCAGTCCTTATTTGGGCCCGGTTTGAAAGAAATTATCGCTGACATTACAGGAGGTAAGGGCCACGCCCTACCTCAAGACAAAGCCAAAGCTAAGGCTAGACAGTCTAATTTTCGTCCCTTTCGGAATTTCAAAACAGGAGCAGCATCAACCTCCACTGCACCAAAACAGGAAGGAGCTGTTGCTCGTTACAGGCAAGGCTGGAAGCCCAACCAGTCCTGGAACAAGGGCAAACAGGCCAGGAAACCTGCTGCTGCCCCAAAGACAGCATGAACCGAGAGCCCCCGATCCGGGACCGGATCTAGTGGGGGGCAGACTTTCTCTCTTCGCCCAGGCCTGGGCAAGAGATGTTCAGGATCCCTGGGCGCTAGAGATCATATCTCAGGGATACCTTCTAGACTTCAAATTATCTCCCCCAAGAGGGAGATTTCATCTGTCAAGATTGTCAACAAACCAGATAAAGAAAGAAGCGTTTCTACGCTGTGTACAAGATCTGTTATTAATGGGAGTGATCCATCCGGTTCCGCGGTCGGAACAAGGACAAGGGTTCTACTCAAACCTGTTTGTGGTTCCCAAAAAAGAGGGAACTTTCAGACCAATCTTAGATTTAAAGATTCTAAACAAATTCCTAAGAGTTCCATCGTTCAAAATGGAAACTATTCGGACAATCTTGCCCATGATCCAAAAGGGTCAGTACATGACCACAGTGGATTTAAAAGATGCTTACCTTCACATACCGATCCACAAAGATCATCACCGGTATCTACGGTTTGCCTTCCTAGACAGGCACTACCAGTTTGTAGCTCTTCCATTCGGATTGGCTACGGCCCCAAGAATCTTCACAAAGATTCTAGGTGCCCTCCTGGCGGTACTAAGACCGCGAGGGATTTCGGTAGCTCCGTACCTAGACGACATTCTAATACAAGCTTCAAGCTTTCAAACTGCCAAGTCTCATACAGAGTTAGTTCTGGCATTTCTAAGGTCGCATGGATGGAAAGTGAACGAAAAGAAGAGTTCTCTTTTTCCTCTCACAAGAGTTCCATTCTTGGGGACTCTTATAGATTCTGTAGAAATGAAGATTTACCTGACAGAGGACAGGTTAACAAAGCTTCAAGATGCATGCCGTGTCCTTCATTCCATTCAACACCCGTCAGTAGCTCAATGCATGGAGGTGATCGGCTTAATGGTAGCGGCAATGGACATAGTACCTTTTGCACGCCTACACCTCAGACCGCTGCAATTATGCATGCTAAGTCAGTGGAATGGGGATTACTCAGATTTGTCCCCTACTCTGAATCTGAATCAAGAGACCAGAAATTCGCTTCTATGGTGGCTTCATCGGCCACACCTGTCCAGGGGGATGCCATTCAGCAGGCCAGACTGGACAATTGTAACAACAGACGCCAGCCTACTAGGTTGGGGCGCTGTCTGGAATTCTCTGAAGGCTCAGGGATTATGGAATCAGGAGGAGAGTCTCCTTCCAATAAACATTCTGGAATTGAGAGCAGTTCTCAATGCCCTTCTGGCTTGGCCCCAATTAACAACTCGGGGGTTCATCAGGTTTCAGTCGGACAATATCACGACTGTAGCTTACATCAACCATCAGGGAGGGACAAAAAGCTCCCTAGCAATGATGGAAGTATCAAAGATAATTCGATGGGCAGAGTCTCACTCTTGCCACCTGTCAGCAATCCACATCCCGGGAGTGGAGAACTGGGAGGCGGATTTCTTGAGTCGCCAGACTTTTCATCCGGGGGAGTGGGAACTTCATCCGGAGGTCTTTGCCCAAATACTTCGACGTTGGGGCAAACCACAGATAGATCTCATGGCGTCTCGCCAGAACGCCAAGCTTCCTCACTACGGGTCCAGATCCAGGGATCCGGGAGCGGTTCTGATAGATGCTTTGACAGCACCTTGGAACTTCGGGATGGCTTATGTGTTTCCACCCTTCCCGCTGCTTCCTCGATTGATTGCCAAAATCAAACAGGAGAGAGCATCAGTGATTCTAATAGCACCTGCATGGCCACGCAGGACTTGGTATGCAGATCTAGTGGACATGTCATCCTGTCCGCCTTGGTCTCTACCTCTAAGACAGGACCTTCTGATACAGGGTCCGTTCAAACATCAAAATCTAACTTCTCTGAAGCTGACTGCTTGGAAATTGAACGCTTGATTTTATCAAAACGTGGTTTTTCTGAGTCGGTTATTGATACCCTGATACAGGCTAGGAAGCCTGTTACCAGAAAGATTTACCATAAAATATGGCGTAAATACCTATACTGGTGTGAATCCAAACGTTACTCCTGGAGTAAGGTTAGGATCTCTAGGATCTTGTCCTTTCTACAAGAAGGCTTAGAAAAGGGTTTATCGGCTAGTTCATTAAAGGGACAGATTTCAGCTCTGTCCATCTTGTTACACAGGCGTCTGTCAGAAAATCCAGACGTCCAGGCCTTTTGTCAGGCTTTAGCTAGGATCAAGCCTGTGTTTAAAGCTGTTGCTCCACCATGGAGTTTAAACTTAGTTCTTAACGTTTTACAGGGTCTTCCGTTTGAACCCCTTCATTCCATTGATATAAAATTGTTATCTTGGAAAGTTCTGTTTTTAATGGCTATTTCCTCGGCTCGAAGAGTCTCTGAGTTATCAGCATTACATTGTGATTCTCCTTATCTGATTTTTCACTCAGACAAGGTAGTTCTGCGTACTAAACCTGGGTTCTTACCTAAGGTAGTTACTAACAGGAATATCAATCAAGAGATTGTTGTTCCATCCTTGTGTCCAAATCCTTCTTCAAAGAAGGAACGTCTTCTACACAATCTGGATGTAGTTCGTGCCCTCAAGTTCTACTTGTAGGCAACTAAAGATTTTCGTCAAACTTCTTCCCTGTTTGTCGTTTATTCTGGACAGAGGAGAGGTCAAAAAGCTTCTGCTACCTCTCTCTCTTTTTGGCTTCGTAGCATAATACGGTTAGCCTATGAGACTGCTGGACAGCAGCCTCCTGAAAGAATTACAGCCCACTCCACTAGAGCTGTGGCTTCCACTTGGGCCTTTAAGAATGAGGCCTCTGTTGAACAGATTTGCAAGGCTGCAACTTGGTCTTCGCTTCATACTTTTTCCAAATTTTACAAATTTGATACTTTTGCTTCTTCGGAGGCTATTTTTGGGAGAAAGGTTCTTCAGGCAGTGGTTCCTTCTGTATAATGAGCCTGCCTATCCCTCCCGTCATCCGTGTACTTTTGCTTTGGTATTGGTATCCCAGAAGTAATGATGACCCGTGGACTGATCACACATAACAGAAGAAAACATAATTTATGCTTACCTGATAAATTCCTTTCTTCTGTTGTGTGATCAGTCCACGGCCCGCCCTGTTTTTAAGGCAGGTAAATATTTTTTAAAATTATACTCCAGTCACCACTTCACCCTTGGTTACTCCTTTCTCGTTGATTCTTGGTCGAATGACTGGGACTGACGTAGAGGGGAGGAGCTATATGCAGCTCTGCTGGGTGAATCCTCTTGCATTTCCTGTTGGGGAGGAGTTATATCCCAGAAGTAATGATGACCCGTGGACTGATCACACAACAGAAGAAAGGAATTTATCAGGTAAGCATAAATTATGTTTTTGGCTTGTAAAATCTCTAGGGGGATTTCTTTACCTTGCAGAATATCGTTACAAAATGAAACTATATGCGGAATTAAGATAGATCTAAATAGTTGATAATATTCCCCTGGGAATCCATCTGGGCCTGCTGCTTTCCCTGGTTTAAGATCTTTTATGGCATTAATGACCTCCATAGCAGTAACCCTAGCGTTTAGTTCATTACTAATCTCTTTATCTATAGGGGTCAGTTTGGCTTCATCTAAAAACCTCGTCAATAGTTGGGTGGTGTTGCTGTTTGGTTTTGTTTTTTTACCATCATATAGACAAGCATAGTACTGTGCAAAAGTATCGGCAATCTCTTGGGGGTTTGAGGTGCTTGCTCCATCACTTTTTTGGATGAGTGGGATTGTATAGGATTTAGTCCTCTCCCTCAATTTGTAGGCTAGATATCTGTCAGGCTTGTTAGAATATAGAAAATAGTGTGATTTTAGTCTATGGGCCGACCTTATTGAGGAATCATTCATAATTTTAGCCAATTCTTGTCTTTTAGTTTGTAATTGTTTAAGTGTTTCTGGTGCTAGAGTTTGTTGATGAGACCTGGAGAGAATGTTTATCTGCTTTTGTAAGGTGTCTGTTTGGAGTCTATTGGCTCTAGTGAGAGCTGTTTTTCTCCAACATAGGTGTGTCCGGTCCACGGCGTCATCCTTACTTGTGGGATATTCTCTTCCCCAACAGGAAATGGCAAAGAGCCCAGCAAAGCTGGTCACATGATCCCTCCTAGGCTCCGCCTACCCCAGTCATTCTCTTTGCCGTTGTACAGGCAACATCTCCACGGAGATGGCTTAGAGTTTTTTAGTGTTTAACTGTAGTTTTTATTATTCAATCAAGAGTTTGTTATTTTGAAATAGTGCTGGCATGTACTATTTACTCTGAAACAGAAAAGAGATGAAGATTTCTGTTTGTATGAGGAAAATGATTTTAGCAACCGTCACTAAAATCCATGGCTGTTCCACACAGGACTGTTGAGAGCAATTAACTTCAGTTGGGGGAACAGTGAGCAGTCTCTTGCTGCTTGAGGTATGACACATTCTAACAAGACGATGTAATGCTGGAAGCTGTCATTTTCCCTATGGGATCCGGTAAGCCATGTTTATTACGATCGTAAATAAGGGCTTCACAAGGGCTTATTAAGACTGTAGACTTTTTCTGGGCTAAATCGATTCATTATTAACACATATTTAGCCTTGAGGAATCATTTTATCTGGGTATTTTGATATAATAATATCGGCAGGCATTAGACACCTTATTCTTAGGGGCTTTCCCAAAGCATAGGCAGAGCCTCATTTTCGCGCCGGTGTGGCGCACTTGTTTTTGAGAGGCATGGCATGCAGTCGCATGTGAGAGGAGCTCTGATACTTAGAAAAGGCTTTCTGAAGGCGTCATTTGGTATCGTATTCCCCTTTGGGCTTGGTTGGGTCTCAGCAAAGCAGATACCAGGGACTGTAAAGGGGTTAAAGTTCAAAACGGCTCCGGTTCCGTTATTTTAAGGGTTAAAGCTTCCAAATTTGGTGTGCAATACTTTTAAGGCTTTAAGACACTGTGGTGAAAATTTGGTGAATTTTGAACAATTCCTTCATGTTTTTTCGCAATTGCAGTAATAAAGTGTGTTCAGTTTAAAATTTAAAGTGACAGTAACGGTTTTATTTTAAAACGTTTTTTGTACTTTGTTATCAAGTTTATGCCTGTTTAACATGTCTGAACTACCAGATAGACTGTGTTCTGAATGTGGGGAAGCCAGAATTCCTATTCATTTAAATAAATGTGATTTATGTGACAATGACAATGATGCCCAAGATGATTCCTCAAGTGATGGGAGTAAGCATGGTACTGCATCATTCCCTCCTTCGTCTACACGAGTCTTGCCCACTCAGGAGGCCCCTAGTACATCTAGCGCGCCAATACTCCTTACTATGCAACAATTAACGGCTGTAATGGATAATTCTGTCAAAAACATTTTAGCCAAAATGAACACTTATCAGCGTAAGCGCGATTGCTCTGTTTTAGATACTGAAGAGCATGACGACGCTGATAATAATATTTCTGAAGGGCCCCTAACCCAGTCTGATGGGGCCAGGGAGGTTTTGTCTGAGGGAGAAATTACTGATTCAGGGAACATTTCTCAACAAGCTGAACCTGATGTGATTGCATTTAAATTTCTTCTGCTAGAAGAGTTTCAGAATTATCTGCTCTGCAGTGTTCTCCTCCTTATCTGGTCTTCCATGCAGATAAGGTGGTTTTACGTACTAAACCTGGTTTTCTTCCAAAAGTTGTTTCTAACAAAAACATTAACCAGGAGATTATCGTACCTTCTCTGTGTCCGAAACCAGTTTCAAAGAAGGAACGATTGTTGCACAATTTGGATGTTGTTCGCGCTCTAAAATTCTATTTAGATGCTACAAAGGATTTTAGACAAACATCTTCCTTGTTTGTTGTTTATTCCGGTAAAAGGAGAGGTCAAAAAGCAACTTCTACCTCTCTTTCTTTTTGGATTAAAAGCATCATCAGATTGGCTTACGAGACTGCCGGACGGCAGCCTCCCGAAAGAATCACAGCTCATTCCACTAGGGCTGTGGCTTCCACATGGGCCTTCAAGAACGAGGCTTCTGTTGATCAGATATGTAGGGCAGCGACTTGGTCTTCACTGCACACTTTTACCAAATTTTACAAGTTTGATACTTTTGCTTCTTCTGAGGCTATTTTTGGGAGAAAGGTTTTGCAAGCCGTGGTGCCTTCCATTTAGGTGACCTGATTTGCTCCCTCCCTTCATCCGTGTCCTAAAGCTTTGGTATTGGTTCCCACAAGTAAGGATGACGCCGTGGACCGGACACACCTATGTTGGAGAAAACAGAATTTATGTTTACCTGATAAATTACTTTCTCCAACGGTGTGTCCGGTCCACGGCCCGCCCTGGTTTTTTTAATCAGGTCTGATAATTTATTTTCTTTAACTACAGTCACCACGGTACCATATGGTTTCTCCTATGCAAATATTCCTCCTTAACGTCGGTCGAATGACTGGGGTAGGCGGAGCCTAGGAGGGATCATGTGACCAGCTTTGCTGGGCTCTTTGCCATTTCCTGTTGGGGAAGAGAATATCCCACAAGTAAGGATGACGCCGTGGACCGGACACACCGTTGGAGAAAGTAATTTATCAGGTAAACATAAATTCTGTTTTTCCTTGATGAGTAAGCCTCTAAGAAAGGGCTTATGTGCTGCCCAAATGGTGATTGGGTTGGAGGCCGTCCCTACGTTAAAGTCCCAGTATTCTGTTAATGCCTTAGATAAGGACTCCCGTGTTTTAGTGATTTTTAGTACATATGGATCATAGGTCCAAGAGCGAGTTGCACTAATTTGAAAAGTTTTTTTAAAATCTATTTGGACAATTGAGTGGTCTGACCACGCGCATGCGTGAATCGTGGAGGAGATTAGGTCTGGAATTAGGGTTTGGCTCATATAAATGTAATCCAATTTGGAGTAGGATTTGTGGGCACTTGAGTAATATGTGAAGTCGTTAGTCCTACCATATAGCGTGTCCCAAGAATCTAAAACATTATGTTCTAGATAGATTTCTTTTAGCTTTTTGATTGTGGAGTTATGCCGTAACTGCGTTTGAGATAATGTGATTTTACTGCTACAGTGGTGTGTATGCATAGAGACATTAAAGTCTCCCCCTAAGATAATTCTGGATTGTGACCACTGGGTTAATAATTGAGAGATACGAGTAAAAAAGGCTGCCTGTGATTCGTTTGGAGCATAAACATTACATAGGACTATCTGTTTATCGTGTATTCTTCCCTGTAGTATCAGAAATCTGCCTTCTGGGTCTCTAATTGTATCTTCTATTACAAAACCTACCGATTGATGAATTAATATGGAAACCCCTCTCTTTTTTTTGTCAAATGTGGAATGGAAGTGTTGGGTATATCCCTTAGCCCAATATTTAGGAATTACCTCCCTAGTGAAGTGTGTCTCTTGAAGCAGTACAATGTTTGCTTTTAATCTAGTGTATTGGGTCAATGCTGTCCTACGTTTAGTGTCTGTATTTAGGCCCCTAACATTGTGTGAAATTAGTCGTAGATTGTTAGTCATTACTCACAGTGTCTTTGGTGGGGAACCCCTCTCCCCGGTACGTTGTTACAGTGTTCAGCAAGACAGTCTTCAGGCAATGGTGGAGCTGACTTCCCATGGTAGAAGGGATATGTCGGCGAAGGAGGCGGCACGGCAAATCAAAAACAAAAACATAAACATATAAATTAGTAAACAATTCAGTTAATCTTCCAGCAAAGGTATATCTCATGAGGCTACTGAATCTATATTTCCTGCATGGAAAGAACAACATGAAAAAAAAGAAGAGAACATCACCCTTAACCCCACCCTCCCCCTGAAAGAAAAAGATTTTAATCAAAAAAACTTCGTTGCTTAGTGCAACAACTGTAATTATTTATACTATATGGAATTTGGCATCTTACAAACCAGTAATTATCAGGTTCTGAACATGGCATGCTAAATAGTCCTTCTGTGTGACTACAGTCCTGAGATGGATCATCTTATCTAGAATGTTCATAAAAAAAGATTGTCAAGGTTTATTTTTCCTCTTGGGAACTTTGGTCCATCTTTGTCTCTGGCTGTGGGATGTGTCCTCTTGTGTGCGGGATGGATCTTCTCTTCCCTTTAGCTGTGGTATTTCTGGCGGTTCTAATTGTAGACTTCGGCATATATCCGGAATTTCTGTAACTTCTTTGAGGTTCAAGGATCTACCGTTGTGTAGTATATAGAGGCAGAAAGGGAAACCCCATCGATATCTGATCTGATGTTTTCTTAGGAGTGTTGTTAATGGCCTTAATTGGCTTCTCCTTAGGAGAGTTCGTATGCAGAGGTCTTGATAGAATTGAATTACCATTCCCTGAAACTTAAAAGTAGGGTGTTTCCGTGCCGCTGCAATTATTTCCTCTTTTTCTGGGAATCTAAGAAGTTTGACGATAACATCTCTGGGAGGTGCATCTTCTTTGGGTTTCGGTCTTAAGGCTCTGTGTGCCCTTTCCATTAGAAATTTCTCTTCACTCACTTCTCCAGTAATAGCTTGAAATAGTTGGTGAAGATATATTGGTAACTCTTCCGTCGAGACTGTTTCTGGAATCCCCTTCAGTCTCAGGTTACACCTGCGACTCCTGTTTTCTAGGTCTTCAAGCTTGTCTTGCATCTCATTTACTTCTTGCTGCTGTGTTGAAACCTTTTGCGTGAGATTAGTTAACTCTTCATTTGTAGAGACCTCATTTTCCTCCAGGCTAGCTACTCTGGAGCCTAACTCAGAGATTTCTTGCTTTATATCTGCTAAACTAGTTGTAACTGTGTTTTGAAAAGCATCTATTTTTTCCCAAAGCTTATCAAAGTTCTTATTGATATCCTGCTTAGATACCAAGGCCTTAAGGTCTGCTCTTGTAGCTGGGATAGTGTCTTCATCATTTATCTGTGAGTCTGTCTCAGAGTCATTATCTTCCTCTGCCGCTGCATTTACAGATTCCAGCATTTTCTCACTTCTAGATGATTTAAAGAAAAGAGAAGCAGGTGCTGGTTTAGATCCCTGGGTTGTTTTATTCTGCTTTCTGACTGACATGGTGTCTGGAGGCAGCTAACGTGTGTTCAGAATACAAGAGACAAATCAAGAGGTTATAACTGAGGTCCTGATATTAAGGATAGATGCAGTTTAAAGTACCTAGATCTTGCAAATGGATGAGTGTTTGAGTAGAGGTTTATTGCAAATAAGCCATTAACAGTTCATTTCCCTTTTTGGGCAGATATGCTCTGCTGCTGTAACCTGCTACTGCAGGGCCTGGATAGTTGATCACTTTTAGGGACTTTCATGCAAAACCTTTCACATCTCTATTGTAGATCATCAATCATTTAAAGTGAGAGTCGTTTCAAAGCCCAAAATAAAATATATAACATGTTTCCCTCTGGTAATATGATGCTGGTGGATAGTTAAAGATATAGCAAAAACACAGTCAGCTACATAGCAATAATGGTAGATAATAAACAATAGGAGTGTGTGTGAGCTGTGTCTTAGTATCTGTAGATTTTGGCTTAATTCATTTCTTTGGGAAGCATAATGTAGTTTCCTGCTTGAAAACTTTGAGTCATCTTGTTAACGTTATGCTGACAGTATATCTTTTGGGCCTATGTGTGAGAGCAGGGATTCCCAGATGCTTGTGTTCATTTGTAATAAAGCATGGCTTAGTCCATTTGTGCTCTCATTAAATATTGGTAGTGTCTCTATCATAGTCTTGAATGAGTGCCATGATTGGTGATATTTATTGCCCCACACTGATGAGTTATAGAGCTCCCAGACCCTCTTACCGCGTTTTCAATTGTGGTCTATTAGCCCTCCTCCGTTTCCGTTACCGGAGCGTCTTTACAGCTTTACAGATGGTGTTTAGGGTCAGACCGTTGTGTCCGATTGCTTAGGAGCCCTCTTCTATGTCTCAGGGCATAAGGGACTGTTTGAGCGCTCAAGTTGGTTGCATTATGTGACACGCTGTCTCCCGATAACAGCTACGCCATGTGGGTAAGATGGCGACCGGCATCAGTCTGCTCCGTAAAGCTCTGTTGTAAAATATTACCGGTATCGCTTCAAATCTCTCCGGTTAGCTCTTTGCGATATCCACTATGGTCTCCTGAGTGTTCAGCAGTTTGAATTAGGCATAGATGCCTTTAGATGCTCACATTTATTACAGTGCAGCACGGAGCTCAAATGTTAAGCTGCCATCTCCTTTGAGCTCCCGGCTCCGCCCCGAAGTTTTTATCTTTAAAGGGACAGTTTACCCAAATTAAGAATAATTTTTAATTGCAACTGCTGGCATAGTTAAATATACTAGTTATGAGCATACAATAAACATGATTTCTCTTGTAAGATGTATCGAGTCCACGGATTCATCCATACTTGTGGGATATTCTCCTTCCCTACAGGAAGTGGCAGAGAGAGCACCCACAGCAGAGCTGTCTATATAGCTCCTCTCCTAACTGCCACCCCCCAGTCATTATCTCTGCCTGCTTAACTGCTAGGAAGGGCAAAGAGGAGTGTGGTGACAAAACGTTTTTTGAGGGACTTTAAGGGGTCTTTGTGTCTTGTTTAAGGGTTATTAACCCACATGGCTAGTTTAAGAAACACTCTGTGCTGTTTTTTTAGGCCCCATAACTTCGAGTGAGGGGGCAGGGGCCTATTTTCAGTTGCACAGTTTATTTACCTCAAAAGCATCCAGCTACTTCTCCAGAGATTCCTGCTGTATTTGAGGGCTGTAAAGAGGTTTTTTTCCCCACAAATCGTTCCTAAAGGGCAGGTAGGCGCCACAGCAGAGCTGTGGCAAGGTGCTGAACGTTATTTTACCGGTTTTGACGTTTTTTCAATCCGGTTTTTACATTAAGGGGTTAATTGTTTATTTTCATAGTGGTGCAAAGTTACTAAGGCTTTATGATGCTACTGTAAAAATTTTGTTGTGTTTACTGCTTTTTTACACTGTTTTGCAGAGTTTGTGCAGCTTTTTTCTCTTAAAGGCACAGTACCGTTTTTGTTTAAAGTGTTATTTACTTTGATTAAAGTGTTTTCCAAGCTTGCTTGTTACATTGTCAGCTCTGGGTTAAGAACAAATGCTGAGCCGTCTGACGCTTTAGTAGCCGTATCCGATATACCCTCACAATGTTCTGAAGTAGGGGTAAGGGATTTGTTATCTGAGGGAGAGATTTCTGATTCAGGAAAGATTCTGAAATGACGGCCTTTAAATTTAAGCTTGAACACCTCCGCTTATTGCTCAAGGAGGTATTGGCTACTCTAGACGATTGTGACCCTATTGTGGTCCCAGAGAAATTGTGTAAAATGGACAGATACTTAGAGGTTCCTGTTTACACTGATGTTTTTCCAGTCCCTAAGAGGATTGTGACTATTGTTACTAAGGAGTGGAATAGACCAGGTATTCCGTTCGCTCCCCCTCCTGTTTTTAAGAAAATGTTTCCCATATCTGACACCATGCGGGACTCGTGGCAGACTGTTCCTAAGGTGGAGGGAGCTATTTCTATTATTGCTAAGTGTACAACTATACCTATCGAAGACAGTTGTGCTTTCAAAGATCCTATGGATAAAAAATTAGAGGGTCTCCTAAAGAAAATTTCTTTTCATCAAGGTTTTCTTCTCCAACCTATTGCATGCATTGTTCCTGTAACTACTGCAGCTGCCTTCTGGTTCGAGGCTCTAGAAGAGGCTCTCCAGGTGGAGACTCCATTAGAGGATATTATGGATAGAATTAAGGCCCTTAAGTTGGCTAATTCTTTCATTACAGATGCCGCTTTCCAAATGGCTAAATTAGCGGCAAAGAATTCAGGTTTTGCCATTTTAGCACGCAGGGCGTTATGGCTTAAGTCCTGCTCTGCTGATGTGTCATCAAAATCTAAATTGTTGAACATCCCTTTCAAAGCAAAGACCCTATTCGGGCCTGCACTGAAAGAAATTATTTCAGACATCACTGGAGGGAAAGGCCATGCCCTCCCTCAGGATAAAACAAATAAGATGAGGACCAAACAAAATAATTTTCGTTCCTTTCAGAACTTCAAGGGTGATCCCGCTTCAGCTTCCCCTGCAGCAAAGCAAGAGGGGAATTCTTTCCAATCCAAGTCAGTCTGGAGACCTAACCAGGCTTGGAACAAAGGTAAACAGGCCAAGAAGCCTGCTGCTGCCTCTAAGACAGCATGAAGGGGTAGCCCCCGATCCGGGACCGGATCTAGTAGGGGGCAGACTCTCTCTCTTCACTCAGGCTTGGGCAAGAGATGTTCACGTTTCCTGGGCTTTAGAAATTGTGTCCCAAGGATATCTTCCCAAGGGGGAGATTTCACATTTCTCAATTGTCTGCAAACCAGACAAAGAGAGAGGTGTTCTTACGCTGTGTAGAAGACCTACATACCATGGGAGTGATTTGCCCAGTTCCAAGAGCGGAACAAGGGCTAGGTTTTTACTCCAACCTGTTTGTGATTCCCAAAAAAGAGGGAACTTTCAGACCAATCTTGGATCTCAAAATTCTAAACAAATTCCTCAGAGTACCATCTTTCAAGATGGAGACTATTCGGACTATTCTTCCTCTGATCCAGGAGGGTCAATATATGACTACCGTGGACTTAAAGGATGCGTATCTACAGATCCCTATTCACACAGATCATCATCAATTCCTCAGATTCGCCTTTCTGGACAGGCATTTCCAGTTTGTGGCCCTTCCCTTCGGGTTGGCCACGGCCCCCAGAATTTTCACAAAGGTGCTAGGGTCCCTTTTGGTGGTTCTAAGACCACGGGGTATAGCAGTGGCGCCTTATCTAGACGACATCTTAATTCAGGCGTCGACTTTCCAGCTAGCCAAGTCTCACACAGACATCGTGTTGGCTTTTCTGAGATCTCACGGGTGGAAGGTGAACATAAAAAAGAGTTCTCTCGTCCCTCTCACAAGAGTTTCCTTCCTAGGGACTCTGATAGACTCGGTAGAAATGAAAATATTTCTGACGGAGGTCAGAAAATCAAAACTTTTAATCACTTGCCGAGCTCTTCATTCCATTCCTCGGCCATCAGTGGCTCAGTGTATGTAGGTAATCGGACTTATGGTAGCGGCAATGGACATAGTTCCTTATGCTCACCTACACCTCAGACCACTGCAACTATGCATGCTCAAACAGTGGAATGGGGATTATGCAGATTTATCTCCTCAACTGCATCTGGACCAAGAGACCAGAGATTCTCTTCTCTGGTGGTTGTCTCAGGACCACCTGTCTCAGGGAATATGTTTCCGCAGGCCAGAGTGGCTCATAGTAACGACAGATACCAGCCTGCTAGGCTGGGGCGCTGTCTGGAAAGCACAGGGCTTATGGTCTCGGGAGGAATCTCCCCTCCCGATAAACATTCTAGTACTGAGAGCGATATTCAATGCGCTTCAGGCGTGGCCTCAGCTAGCTGCGGCCAAATTCATCAGATTTCAGTCGGACAACATCACGACTGTAGCCTATTTCTCCAACATAGGTGTGTCCGGTCCACGGCGTCATCCTTACTTGTGGGATATTCTCTTCCCCAACAGGAAATGGCAAAGAGCCCAGCAAAGCTGGTCACATGATCCCTCCTAGGCTCCGCCTACCCCAGTCATTCTCTTTGCCGTTGTACAGGCAACATCTCCACGGAGATGGCTTAGAGTTTTTTAGTGTTTAACTGTAGTTTTTATTATTCAATCAAGAGTTTGTTATTTTGAAATAGTGCTGGTATGTACTATTTACTCAGAAACAGAAAAGAGATGAAGATTTCTGTTTGTATGAGGAAAATGATTTTAGCAACCGTCACTAAAATCCATGGCTGTTCCACACAGGACTGTTGAGAGGAATTAACTTCAGTTGGGGGAACAGTGAGCAGTCTCTTGCTGCTTGAGGTATGACACATTCTAACAAGACGATGTAATGCTGGAAGCTGTCATTTTCCCTATGGGATCCGGTAAGCCATGTTTATTACGATCGTAAATAAGGGCTTCAAAAAGGGCTTATTAAGACTGTAGACTTTTTCTGGGCTAAATCGATTCATTATTAACACATATTTAGCCTTGAGGAATCATTTTATCTGGGTATTTTGATATAATAATATCGGCAGGCACTGTTTTAGACACCTTATTCTTTAGGGGCTTTCCCAAAGCATAGGCAGAGCCTCATTTTCGCGCCGGTGTTGCGCACTTGTTTTTGAGAGGCATGGCATGCAGTCGCATGTGAGAGGAGCTCTGATACTTAGAAAAGACTTTCTGAAGGCGTCATTTGGTATCGTATTCCCCTTGGGGCTTGGTTGGGTCTCAGCAAAGCAGATACCAGGGACTGTAAAGGGGTTAAAGCTCAAAACGGCTCCGGTTCCGTTATTTTAAGGGTTAAAGCTTCCAAATTTGGTGTGCAATACTTTTAAGGCTTTAAGACACTGTGGTGAAAATTTGGTGAATTTTGAACAATTCCTTCATGTTTTTTCGCAATTGCAGTAATAAAGTGTGTTCAGTTTAAAATTTAAAGTGACAGTAACGGTTTTATTTTAAAACGTTTTTTGTACTTTGTTATCAAGTTTATGCCTGTTTAACATGTCTGAACTACCAGATAGACTGTGTTCTGAATGTGGGGAAGCCAGAATTCCTATTCATTTAAATAAATGTGATTTATGTGACAATGACAATGATGCCCAAGATGATTCCTCAAGTGAGGGGAGTAAGCATGGTAATGCATCATTCCCTCCTTCGTCTACACGAGTCTTGCCCACTCAGGAGGCCCCTAGTACATCTAGCGCGCCAATACTCCTTACTATACAACAATTAACGGCTGTAATGGATAATTCTGTCAAAAACATTTTAGCCAAAATGAACACTTATCAGCGTAAGCGCGACTGCTGTGTTTTAGATACTGAAGAGCATGACGACGCTGATAATAATATTTCTGAAGGGCCCCTAACCCAGTCTGATGGGGCCAGGGAGGTTTTGTCTGAGGGAGAAATTACTGATTCAGGGAACATTTCTCAACAAGCTGAACCTGATGTGATTGCATTTAAATTTAAGTTGGAACATCTCCGCATTCTGCTTAAGGAGGTATTATCCACTCTGGATGATTGTGACAAGTTGGTCATCCCAGAGAAACTATGTAAAATGGACAAGTTCCTAGAGGTGCCGGGGCTCCCAGAAGCTTTTCCTATACCCAAGCGGGTGGCGGACATTGTTAATAAAGAATGGGAAAGGCCCGGTATTCCTTTCGTCCCTCCCCCCATATTTAAAAAATTGTTTCCTATGGTCGACCCCAGAAAGGACTTATGGCAGACAGTCCGCAAGGTCGAGGGAGCGGTTTCCACTTTAAACAAACGCACCACTATACCCATAGAGGATAGTTGTGCTTTCAAAGATCCTATGGATAAAAAATTAGAAGGTTTGCTTAAAAAGATGTTTGTTCAGCAGGGTTACCTTCTACAACCAATTTCATGCATTGTCCCTGTCGCTACAGCCGCATGTTTCTGGTTCGATGAGCTGATAAAGGCGGTCGATAGTGATTCTCCTCCTTATGAGGAGATTATGGACAGAATCAATGCTCTCAAATTGGCTAATTCTTTCACCCTAGACGCCACTTTGCAATTGGCTAGGTTAGCGGCTAAGAATTCTGGGTTTGCTATTGTGGCGCGCAGAGCGCTTTGGTTGAAATCTTGGTCGGCTGATGCGTCTTCCAAGAACAAGCTACTTAACATTCCTTTCAAGGGGAAAACGCTGTTTGGCCCTGACTTGAAAGAGATTATCTCTGATATCACTGGGGGTAAGGGCCACGCCCTTCCTCAGGATCGGCCTTTCAAGGCAAAAAATAAACCTAATTTTCGTCCCTTTCGTAGAAACGGACCAGCCCAAAGTGCTACGTCCTCTAAGCAAGAGGGTAATACTTCTCAAGCCAAGCCAGCTTGGAGACCAATGCAAGGCTGGAACAAGGGAAAGCAGGCCAAGAAACCTGCCACTGCTACCAAGACAGCATGAAATGTTGGCCCCCGATCCGGGACCGGATCTGGTGGGGGGCAGACTCTCTCTCTTCGCTCAGGCTTGGGCAAGAGATGTTCTGGATCCTTGGGCGCTAGAAATAGTCTCCCAAGGTTATCTTCTGGAATTCAAGGGACTTCCCCCAAGGGGGAGGTTCCACAGGTCTCAGTTGTCTTCAGACCACATAAAAAGACAGGCATTCTTACATTGTGTAGAAGACCTGTTAAAAATGGGAGTGATTCATCCTGTTCCATTAAGAGAACAAGGGATGGGGTTCTACTCCAATCTGTTTATAGTTCCCAAAAAAGAGGGAACGTTCAGACCAATCTTAGATCTCAAGATCTTAAACAAGTTTCTCAAGGTTCCATCGTTCAAGATGGAAACCATTCGAACTATTCTTCCTTCCATCCAGGAAGGTCAATTCATGACCACGGTGGATTTAAAGGATGCGTATCTACATATTCCTATCCACAAGGAACATCATCGGTTCCTGAGGTTCGCATTCCTGGACAAACATTACCAGTTCGTGGCGCTTCCTTTCGGATTAGCCACTGCTCCAAGGATTTTCACAAAGGTACTAGGGTCCCTTCTAGCTGTGCTAAGACCAAGGGGCATTGCTGTAGTACCTTACTTGGACGACATTCTGATTCAAGCGTCGTCCCTTCCTCAAGCAAAGGCTCACACGGACATTGTCCTGGCCTTTCTCAGATCTCACGGATGGAAAGTGAACGTGGAAAATAGTTCTCTATCTCCGTCAACAAGGGTTCCCTTCTTGGGAACAATAATAGACTCCTTAGAAATGAGGATTTTTCTGACAGAGGCCAGAAAAACAAAACTTCTAGACTCTTGTCGGATACTTCATTCCGTTCCTCTTCCTTCCATAGCTCAGTGCATGGAAGTGATCGGGTTGATGGTAGCGGCAATGGACATAGTTCCTTTTGCGCGCATTCATCTAAGACCATTACAACTGTGCATGCTCAGTCAGTGGAATGGGGACTATACAGACTTGTCTCCGAAGATACAAGTAAATCAGAGGACCAGAGACTCACTCCGTTGGTGGCTGTCCCTGGACAACCTGTCACGAGGGATGACATTCCGCAGACCAGAGTGGGTCATTGTCACGACCGACGCCAGTCTGATGGGCTGGGGCGCGGTCTGGGGATCCCTGAAAGCTCAGGGTCTTTGGTCTCGGGAAGAATCTCTTCTACCGATAAATATTCTGGAACTGAGAGCGATATTCAATGCTCTCAAGGCTTGGCCTCAGCTAGCGAGGGCCAAGTTCATACGGTTTCAATCAGACAACATGACAACTGTTGCGTACATCAACCATCAGGGGGGAACAAGGAGTTCCCTGGCGATGGAAGAAGTGACCAAAATCATTCTATGGGCGGAGTCTCACTCCTGCCACCTGTCTGCTATCCACATCCCAGGAGTGGAAAATTGGGAAGCGGATTTTCTGAGTCGTCAGACATTGCATCCGGGGGAGTGGGAACTCCATCCGGAAATCTTTGCCCAAGTCACTCAGCTGTGGGGCATTCCAGACATGGATCTGATGGCCTCTCGTCAGAACTTCAAAGTTCCTTGCTACGGGTCCAGATCCAGGGATCCCAAGGCGGCTCTAGTGGATGCACTAGTAGCACCTTGGACCTTCAAACTAGCTTATGTGTTCCCGCCGTTTCCTCTCATCCCCAGGCTGGTAGCCAGGATCAATCAGGAGAGGGCGTCGGTGATCTTGATAGCTCCTGCGTGGCCACGCAGGACTTGGTATGCAGATCTGGTGAATATGTTATCGGCTCCACCTTGGAAGCTACCTTTGAGACGAGACCTTCTTGTTCAGGGTCCGTTCGAACATCCGAATCTGGTTTCACTCCAGCTGACTGCTTGGAGATTGAACGCTTGATCTTATCGAAGCGAGGGTTCTCAGATTCTGTTATCGATACTCTTGTTCAGGCCAGAAAGCCTGTAACTAGAAAGATTTACCACAAAATTTGGAAAAAATATATCTGTTGGGGTGAATCTAAAGGATTCCCTTGGGACAAGGTTAAGATTCCTAGGATTCTATCCTTCCTTCAAGAAGGATTGGAAAAAGGATTATCTGCAAGTTCCCTGAAGGGACAGATTTCTGCCTTGTCTGTGTTACTTCACAAAAAGCTGGCCGCTGTGCCAGATGTTCAAGCCTTTGTTCAGGCTCTGGTTAGAATTAAGCCTGTTTACAAACCTTTGACTCCTCCTTGGAGTCTCAATTTAGTTCTTTCAGTTCTTCAGGGGGTTCCGTTTGAACCCTTGCATTCCGTTGATATTAAGTTATTATCTTGGAAAGTTTTGTTTTTAGTTGCAATTTCTTCTGCTAGAAGAGTTTCAGAATTATCTGCTCTGCAGTGTTCTCCTCCTTATCTGGTGTTCCATGCAGATAAGGTGGTTTTACGTACTAAACCTGGTTTTCTTCCAAAAGTTGTTTCTAACAAAAACATTAACCAGGAGATTATCGTACCTTCTCTGTGTCCGAAACCAGTTTCAAAGAAGGAACGTTTGTTGCACAATTTGGATGTTGTTCGCGCTCTAAAATTCTATTTAGATGCTACAAAGGATTTTAGACAAACATCTTCCTTGTTTGTTGTTTATTCCGGTAAAAGGAGAGGTCAAAAAGCAACTTCTACCTCTCTCTCTTTTTGGATTAAAAGCATCATCAGATTGGCTTACGAGACTGCCGGACGGCAGCCTCCCGAAAGAATCACAGCTCATTCCACTAGGGCTGTGGCTTCCACATGGGCCTTCAAGAACGAGGCTTCTGTTGATCAGATATGTAGGGCAGCGACTTGGTCTTCACTGCACACTTTTACCAAATTTTACAAGTTTGATACTTTTGCTTCTTCTGAGGCTATTTTTGGGAGAAAGGTTTTGCAAGCCGTGGTGCCTTCCATTTAGGTGACCTGATTTGCTCCCTCCCTTCATCCGTGTCCTAAAGCTTTGGTATTGGTTCCCACAAGTAAGGATGACGCCGTGGACCGGACACACCTATGTTGGAGAAAACAGAATTTATGTTTACCTGATAAATTACTTTCTCCAACGGTGTGTCCGGTCCACGGCCCGCCCTGGTTTTCTTCTGTTATGTGTGATCAGTCCACGGGTCATCATTACTTCTGGGATATAACTCCTCCCCAACAGGAAATGCAAGAGGATTCACCCAGCAGAGCTGCATATAGCTCCTCCCCTCTACGTCACTCCCAGTCATTCTCTTGCACCCAGCAACTAGATAGGATGTGTGAGAGGACTATGATGATTATACTTAGTTTTTATAACTTCAATCAAAAGTTTGTTATTTTACAATAGCACCGGAGCGTGTTATTGCCTCTCTGGCAGAGTTTGAAGAAGAATCTACCAGAGTTTTTACTATGATTTTAACCGGAGTAGTTAAGATCATATTGCTGTTTCTCGGCCATCTGAGGGAGGTAAAAGCTTCAGATCAGGGGACAGCGGGCAGATGAATCTGCATTGAGGTATGTAGCAGTTTTTATTTTCTGAATGGAATTGATGAGAAAATCCTGCCATACCGTTATAATGACATGTATGTATACTCTACACTTCAGTATTCTGGGGATGGTATTTCACCGTAATTACTCTGTTAAAAGTACATTAAACCTTTTAATAGGTATTTATTATGTTAAACGTTTTTGCTGGAATGTAGAATCGTTTGCATTTTCTGAGGTACTGAGTGAATAAATATTTGGGCATTATTTTTCCACTTGGCAGTTGCTTGTTTTAATTGTGACAGTTTCGTTTCTCTCTCACTGCTGTGTGTGAGGGGGAGGGGCCGTTTTTGGCGCTCTTTGCTACGCATCAAAAAATTCCAGTCAGTTACTCTTGTATTTCCTGCATGATCCGGTTCATCTCTAACAGATCTCAGGGGTCTTCAAACTTCTTTGGAGGGAGGTAGATTCTCTCAGCAGAGCTGTGAGACTTATATATTGACTGTGATTAAAAACGTTGCTCTGTAATTTTTATGTTTCAAATTTAATTATTGTTACTTTACTAATGGGAACAAACCTTTGCTAAAAGTTGTGTTGTTTTTAAGGATTGATGCTATAACTGTCTTTCAGTTCATTATTTCAACTGTCATTTAATCGTTTAGTGCTCTTTGAGGCACAGTACGTTTTTGTTAAATAAGATTGTAACCAAGTTGCAAGTTTATTGCTAGTGTGTTAAACATGTCTGATTCAGAGGAAGATATCTGTGTCATTTGTTCCAATGCCAAGGTGGAGCCCAATAGAAATTAATGTACTAACTGTATTGATGCTACTTTAAATAAAAGCCAATCTGTACAAATTGAACAAATTTCACCAAACAGCGAGGGGAGAGTTATGCCGACTAACTCGCCTCACTTGTCAGTACCTGCATCTCCCGCCCAGGAGGTGCGTGATATTACGGCGCCTAGTACATCTGGGCGGCCATTACAGATAACATTACAAGATATGGCTACTGTTATGACTGAAGTTTTGGCTAAATTACCAGAACTAAGAGGCAAGCGTGATCACTCTGGGGTGAGAACAGAGTGCGCTGATAATACTAGGGCCATGTCTGATACTGCGTCACAGCTTGCAGAACATGAGGACGGAGAGCTTCATTCTGTGGGTGATGGTTCTGATCCAAACAGATTGGATTCAGATATTTCAAATTTTAAATTTAAATTGGAGAACCTCCGTGTATTACTAGGGGAGGTTTTAGCGGCTCTTAATGATTGTAACACTGTTGCAATACCAGAAAAATTGTGTAGGTTGGATAAATACTTTGCGGTACCGGCGAGTACTGACGTTTTTCCTATACCTAAGAGACTAACTGAAATTGTTACTAAGGAGTGGGATAGACCCGGTGTGCGTTCTCACCCCCTCCAATATTTAGAAAGATGTTTCCAATAGACGCCACCACACGGGACTTATGGCAAACGGTCCCTAAGGTGGAGGGAGCAGTTTCTACTTTAGCTAAGCGTACCACTATCCCGGTGGAGGATAGCTGTGCTTTTTCAGATCCAATGGATAAAAAATTAGAGGGTTACCTTAAGAAAATGTTTGTTCAACAAGGTTTTATATTGCAACCCCTTGCATGCATCGCGCCGATTACGGCTGCGGCAGCATTTTGGATTGAGTCTCTGGAAGAGAACCTTAGTTCAGCTACGCTGGACGACATTACGGACAGGCTTAGAGTCCTTAAACTAGCTAATTCATTCATTTCGGAGGCCGTAGTACATTTAACCAAACTTACGGCTAAGAACTCAGGATTCGCCATTCAGGCACGTAGGGCGCTGTGGCTAAAATCCTGGTCAGCTGATGTAACTTCTAAGTCCAAATTACTTAATATACCTTTCAAGGGGCAAACTTTATTTGGGCCCGGTTTGAAAGAAATTATCGCTGACATTACAGGAGGTAAGGGCCACGCCCTGCCTCAAGACAAAGCCAAAGCTAAGGCTAGACAGTCTAATTTTCGTTCCTTTCGGAATTTCAAAGCAGGAGCAGCATCAACTTCCACTGCACCAAAACAGGAAGGAGCTGTTGCTCGTTACAGACAAGGCTGGAAACCTAACCAGTCCTGGAACAAGGGCAAGCAGGCCAGGAAACCTGCTGCTGCCCCAAAGACAGCATGAACCGAGGGCCCCCGATCCGGGACCGGATCTAGTGGGGGGCAGACTCTCTCTCTTCGCCCAGGCCTGGGCAAGAGATGTTCAGGATCCCTGGGCGCTAGAGATCATATCTCAGGGATACCTTCTAGACTTCAAATTCTCTCCCCCAAGAGGGAGATTTCATCTGTCAAGGTTGTCAACAAACCATATAAAGAAAGAAGCGTTTCTACGCTGTGTACAAGATCTGTTATTAATGGGAGTGATCCATCCGGTTCCGCGGTCGGAACAAGGACAAGGGTTTTACTCAAACCTGTTTGTGGTTCCCAAAAAAGAGGGAACTTTCAGGCCAATCTTGGATTTAAAGATCCTAAACAAATTCCTAAGAGTTCCATCGTTCAAAATGGAAACTATTCGGACAATCTTACCCATGATCCAAAAGGGTCAGTACATGACCACAGTGGATTTAAAGGATGCTTACCTTCACATACCGATTCACAAAGATCATTACCGGTATCTAAGGTTTGCCTTCTTAGACAGGCATTACCAGTTTGTAGCTCTTCCATTCGGATTGGCTACGGCTCCAAGAATCTTCACAAAGGTTCTGGGTGCCCTTCTGGCGGTACTAAGACCGCGAGGAATTTCGGTAGCTCCGTACCTAGACGACATTCTGATACAAGCTTCAAGCTTTCAAACTGCCAAGTCTCATACAGAGTTAGTTCTGGCATTTCTAAGGTCGCATGGATGGAAAGTGAACGAAAAGAAGAGTTCTCTCTTTCCTCTCACAAGAGTTCCATTCTTGGGGACTCTTATAGATTCTGTAGAAATGAAGATTTATCTGACAGAAGACAGATTAACAAAGCTTCTAAATGCATGCCGTGTCCTTCATTCCATTCAACTCCCGTCAGTAGCTCAATGCATGGAGGTGATCGGCTTAATGGTAGCAGCAATGGACATAGTACCCTTTGCACGTCTACATCTCAGACCGCTGCAATTGTGCATGCTGAGTCAGTGGAATGGGGATTACTCAGACTTGTCCCCTACTCTGAATCTGGATCAAGAGACCAGAAACTCTCTTCTATGGTGGCTTTCTCGGCCACATCTGTCCAGGGGGATGCCATTCAGCAGGCCGGACTGGACAATTGTAACAACAGACGCCAGCCTACTAGGTTGGGGCGCTGTCTGGAATTCTCTGAAGGCTCAGGGACAATGGAATCAGGAGGAAAGTCTCCTGCCAATAAACATTCTGGAATTGAGAGCAGTTCTCCATGCCCTTCTGGCTTGGCCCCAGTTAAAAACTCGGGGGTTCATCAGGTTTCAGTCGGACAACATCACGACTGTAGCTTACATCAACCATCAAGGAGGGACAAGAAGCTCCCTAGCAATGATGGAAGTATCAAAGATAATTCGCTGGGCAGAGTCTCACTCTTGCCACCTGTCAGCAATCCACATCCCGGGAGTGGAGAACTGGGAGGCGGATTTCTTGAGTCGCCAGACTTTTCATCCGGGGGAGTGGGAACTTCATCCGGAGGTCTTTGCCCAAATACTTCGACGTTGGGGCAAACCAGAGATAGATCTCATGGCGTCTCGCCAGAACGCCAAACTTCCTCGCTACGGGTCCAGATCCAGGGATCCGGGAGCGGTTCTGATAGATGCCTTGACAGCACCTTGGAACTTCGGGATGGCTTATGTGTTTCCACCCTTCCCGCTGCTTCCTCGATTGATTGCCAAAATCAAACAGGAGAGAGCATCAGTGATTCTAATAGCGCCTGCATGGCCACGCAGGACTTGGTATGCAGATCTAGTGGACATGTCATCCTGTCCGCCTTGGTCTCTACCTCTAAGACAGGACCTTCTGATACAGGGTCCATTCAAACATCAAAATCTAACTTCTCTGAAGCTGACTGCTTGGAAATTGAACGCTTGATTTTATCAAAACGTGTTTTTTCTGAGTCGGTTATTGATACCCTGATACAGGCTAGGAAGCCTGTTACCAGAAGGATTTACCATAAGATATGGCGTAAATACCTATACTGGTGCGAATCCAAAGGTTACTCCTGGAGTAAGGTTAGGATTCCTAGGATATTGTCCTTTCTACAAGAAGGTTTAGAAAAGGGTTTATCCGCTAGCTCATTAAAGGGACAGATCTCAGCTCTGTCCATCTTGTTACACAGGCGTCTGTCAGAAAATCCAGACGTCCAGGCCTTTTGTCAGGCTTTAGCTAGGATCAAGCCTGTGTTTAAAACTGTTGCTCCGCCATGGAGTTTAAACTTAGTTCTTAACGTTTTACAGGGTGTTCCGTTTGAACCCCTTCATTCCATTGATATAAAATTGTTATCTTGGAAAGTTCTGTTTTTAATGGCTATTTCCTCGGCTCGAAGAGTCTCTGAGTTATCAGCCTTACATTGTGATTCTCCTTATCTGATTTTTCACTCAGACAAGGTAGTTCTGCGTACTAAACCTGGGTTCTTACCTAAGGTAGTCACTAACAGGAATATCAATCAAGAGATTGTTGTTCCATCCTTGTGTCCAAATCCTTCTTCAAAGAAGGAACGTCTTCTACACAATCTGGATGTAGTTCGTGCCCTCAAGTTCTACTTGCAGGCAACTAAGGATTTTCGACAAACGTCTTCCCTGTTTGTCGTGTATTCTGGTCAGAGGAGAGGTCATAAGGCTTCGGCTACCTCTCTCTCCTTCTGGCTTCGTAGCATAATTCGTTTAGCCTATGAGACTGCTGGACAGCAGCCTCCTGAAAGAATTACAGCTCATTCTACTAGAGCTGTGGCTTCCACTTGGGCCTTTAAGAATGAGGCCTCTGTTGAACAGATTTGCAAGGCTGCAACTTGGTCTTCGCTTCATACTTTTTCCAAATTTTACAAATTTGACACTTTTGCTTCTTCGGAGGCTATTTTTGGGAGAAAGGTTCTTCAGGCAGTGGTTCCTTCTGTATAATGAGCCTGCCTATCCCTCCCGTCATCCGTGTACTTTTGCTTTGGTATTGGTATCCCAGAAGTAATGATGACCCGTGGACTGATCACACATAACAGAAGAAAACATAATTTATGCTTACCTGATAAATTCCTTTCTTCTGTTGTGTGATCAGTCCACGGCCCGCCCTGTTTTAAGGCAGGTAAATATCTTTTAAATTATACTCCAGTCACCACTTCACCCTTGGTTCTCCTTTCTCGTTGATTCTTGGTCGAATGACTGGGAGTGACGTAGAGGGGAGGAGCTATATGCAGCTCTGCTGGGTGAATCCTCTTGCATTTCCTGTTGGGGAGGAGTTATATCCCAGAAGTAATGATGACCCGTGGACTGATCACACAACAGAAGAAAGGAATTTATCAGGTAAGCATAAATTATGTTTTTTTAATCAGGTCTGATAATTTATTTTCTTTAACTACAGTCACCACGGTACCATATGGTTTCTCCTATGCAAATATTCCTCCTTAACGTCGGTCGAATGACTGGGGTAGGCGGAGCCTAGGAGGGATCATGTGACCAGCTTTGCTGGGCTCTTTGCCATTTCCTGTTGGGGAAGAGAATATCCCACAAGTAAGGATGACGCCGTGGACCGGACACACCGTTGGAGAAAGTAATTTATCAGGTAAACATAAATTCTGTTATCAATCATCAAGGAGGAACACGGAGTTCTCTAGCGATGATGGAGGTAACCAAAATTATCCGATGGGCGGAGGATCACTCTTGCCATCTCTCAGGAATCCATATCCCAGGGGTAGAGAACTGGGAAGCAGATTTCCTAAGTCGTCAGACTTTTCATCCGGGGGAGTGGGAGCTCCATCCGGAGGTATTTGCCCAGCTGACTCAGCTATGGGGCACACCAGAATTGGATCTGATGGCGTCCCGATAGAACGCCAAACTTCCGCGTTATGAGTCCAGGTCCTGGGATCCCCAGGCGGTACTGATAGATGCTCTTGCAGTGCCCTGGTCCTTCAATCTGGCTTATGTATTTCCACCGTTTCCTCTCCTCCCACGTCTGGTTGCCAGAATCAAGCAGGAGAGAGCTTCGGTGATTCTGATAGCGCCTGCGTGGCCACGCAGGACTTGGTATGCAGACCTGGTGGACATGTCATCTGTTCCACCGTGGACTCTGCCAATGAGGCAGGACCTTCTAATCCAAGGTCCGTTCAAGCATCCAAATCTAACTTATCTGTGTCTGACTGCTTGGAGATTGAACGCCTGATTTCTCCAACATTGGTGTGTCCGGTCCACGGCGTCATCCTTACTTGTGGGATATTCTCTTCCCCAACAGGAAATGGCAAAGAGTCCCAGCAAAGCTGGTCACATGATCCCTCCTAGGCTCAACCCACCCCAGTCATTCTCTTTGCCGTTGTACAGGCAACATCTCCAAGGAGATGGTTAAGAGTTTTTTTGGTGTTTAAATGTAGTTTTATTCTTCTATCAAGTGTTTGTTATTTTAAAATAGTGCTGGTATGTACTATTTACTCTGAAACAGAAAAGGATGAAGATTTCTGTTTGTAAGAGGAAGATGATTTTAGCAGACAGTTACTAAAATCGATTGCTGTTTCCACACAGGACTGTTGAGATGAAGTAACTTCAGTTGGGGAAACAGTTAGCAGACTTTTCTGCTTAAGGTATGACTGGCCATATTTCTAACAAGACCATGTAATGCTGGAAGGCTGTCATTTCCCCTCATGGGGACCGGTAAGCCATTTTCTTAGTTTAACATAAAAGAATAAAGGGCTTCAAAAAGGGCTTAAAAAGGGCTTAAAAACTGGTAGACATTTTTCTGGGCTAAAACGATTGCTTTACTAGGCATATTATACAGATTCTAACTAATTATTGGTGTTATAATCTTGGGGAAATGTTTAGGAAAACGGCAGGCACTGTGTTGGACACCTTTTTCAGATGGGGGCCTTTCTAGTTATAGACAGAGCCTCATTTTCGCGCCAATAATGCGCAGTTGTTTTTGGAGAGCAAGGCATGCAGATGCATGTGTCAGGAGCTAAGAATCACTGAAAAAGCTTATAAAAGGCGTCTTGTGGTATCGTATTCCCTTCTGGGCTTGGTTGGGTCTCAGCAAAGCATATAGCTGGGACTGTATAGGGGTTAAATGTAAAACGGCTCCGGTTCCTTTAATTTAAGGGTTAAAGCTCTGAAATTTGGTGTGCAATACTTTTAATGCTTTAAGACACTGTGGTGAAATTTTGGTGAATTTTGAACAATTCCTTCATACTTTTTCACATATTCAGTAATAAAGTGTTTTCAGTTTGAAATTTAAAGTGACAGTAACGGTTTTATTTTAAAACGTTTTTTGTGCTTTGTTGACAAGTTTAAGCCTGTTTAACATGTCTGTACCATCAGATAAGCTATGTTCTATATGTATGAAAGCCAATGTGTCTCCCCATTTAAATTTATGTGATAATTGTGCCATAGTGTCCAAACAAAGTAAGGACAGTAATGCCACAGATAATGATATTGCCCAAGATGATTCCTCAAGTGAAGGGAGTAAACATGATACTACATCCCCTACTGTGTCTACACCAGTTATGCCCACACAGGAGGCCCCTAGTACATCTAGTGCGCCAATACTTATTACCATGCAACAATTAACGGCTGTAATGGATAACTCCATAGCAAATCTTTTATCCAAAATGCCTACTTATCAGAGAAAGCGCGATTGCTCTGTTTTAAACACTGAAGAGCAAGAGGACGCTGATGATAACTGTTCTGACATACCCTCACACCAATCTCAAGGGGCCATGAGGGAGGTTTTGTCTGATGGAGAAATTTCAGATTCAGGAAAAATTTCTCATCAAGCTGAACCTGATGTGACATTTAAATTTAAATTAGAACATCTCCGCGCACTGCTTAAGGAGGTGTTATCTACTCTGGATGATTGTGACAATTTGGTCATTCCAGAAAAATTATGTAAGATGGACAAGTTCCTAGTGGTTCCGGTGCCCCCTGACGCTTTTCCTATACCCAAGCGGGTGGCGGACATAGTAAATAAAGAGTGGGAAAGGCCTGGCATACCTTTTGTTCCCCCCCCTATATTTAAGAAATTATTTCCTATAGTCGACCCCAGAAAGGACTTATGGCAGACAGTCCCCAAGGTCGAGGGGGCGGTTTCTACTCTAAACAAACGCACTACTATTCCTATCGAAGATAGTTGTGCTTTCAAAGATCCTGTGGATAAGAAATTAGAGGGTTTGCTTAAAAAGATTTTTGTACAGCAAGGTTACCTTCTACAACCAATTTCATGCATTGTTCCTGTCACTACGGCAGCATGTTTCTGGTTCGAGGAATTAGAAAAATCGCTCAGTAAAGAATCTTCGTATGAGGAGGTTATGGACAGAGTTCAAGCACTTAAATTGGCTAACTCTTTTGTTTTAGATGCCGCTTTGCAATTAGCTAGATTAGCGGCGAAAAATTCAGGGTTTGCTATTGTGGCGCGCAGAGCGCTTTGGCTAAAGTCTTGGTCAGCGGATGTGTCTTCCAAGACAAAATTGCTTAACATTCCTTTCAAAGGTAAAACATTATTTGGACCTGATTTGAAAGAGATTATTTCAGCCATCACTGGGGGAAAGGGCCACGCCCTCCCACAGGATAGGTTTTTTAAGGCTAAAAATAAGCCTTATTTTCGTCCCTTTCGCAGAAACGGACCAGTCTCTAATTCTGTATCCTCTAAGCAAGAGGGTAATACTTCACAACCCAGACCAGCCTGGAAACCAATGCAAGGCTGGAGCAAGGGTAAGCAGGCCAAGAAGCCTATCACTGCTACCAAAACAGCATGAAGGGATAGCCCCCGATCCGGGACCGGATCTAGTGGGGGGCAGACTTTCTCTCTTTGCTCAAGCCTGGGCAAGAGATGTTCAGGATCCTTGGGCGCTAGAAATAGTTTTTCAAGGTTATCTCCTAGAATTCAGGGAACTACCCCCAAGGGGAAGGTTCCACAGGTCTCTATCTTCAAACCAAATAAAGAGACAGGCATTCTTACATTGTGTAGAAGACCTGTTAAAGATGGGAGTGATACATCCAGTTCCAATAAGAGAACAAGGAATGGGTTTTTATTCCAATCTGTTCATAGTTCCCAAAAAAGAGAGAACATTCAGACCAATTTTGGATCTAAAGATCCTAAACAAATTTCTCAGGGTACCATCGTTCAAAATGGAAACTATTCGAACGATCCTACCTGCTATCCAGGAAAATCAATTTATGACTACCGTGGATTTAAAGGATGCGTACCTACATATTCCTATCCACAAGGAACATCATCAGTTCCTAAGGTTCGCTTTTCTGGACAAGCATTACCAGTTTGTGGCACTTCCATTCGGATTAGCCACTGCTCCAAGGATTTTCACAAAGGTACTAGGGTCTCTTCTAGCGGTTCTAAGACCAAGGGGCATTGCAGTAGTACCTTACTTGGACGACATCCTGATTCAAGCGTCGTCCCTGTCAAAAGCAAAGGCTCATACGAACATCGTCCTAGCCTTTCTCAGATCTCACGGATGGAAGGTGAACAAAGAAAACAGTTCTCTGTCCCTGTCAACAAGAGTTCCCTTCTTGGGAACGATATTAGATTCCTTAGAAATGAGGATTTTTCTGACAGAGGTCAGAAAATCAAAACTTCTAAGCTCTTGTCAAGTACTTCATTCTGTTCCTCGTCCTTCCATAGCGCAGTGCATGGAAGTAATAGGATTGATGGTTGCAACAATGGACATAGTTCCTTTTGCACGAATTCATCTAAGACCATTACAACTGTGCATGCTCAGACAGTGGAATGGGGATTATACAGACTTGTCTCCGACGATTCAAGTAGATCAAAAGACCAGAGATTCACTCCGTTGGTGGCTGACCCTGGACAATCTGTCACAGGGAATGAACTTCCGCAGACCAGAGTGGGTCATTGTCACGACGATGCCAGCCTAGTGGGCTGGGGCGCGGTCTGGGAATCCCTGAAAGCTCAGGGTCTATGGTCTCGGGAAGAGTCTCTTCTCCCGATAAACATTCTGGAACTGAGAGCGATATTCAATGCTCTCAGAGCTTGGCCTCAACTAGCAAAGGCCAAATTCATAAGGTTTCAGTCAGACAACATGACGACTGTTGCATATATCAATCATCAGGGGGGAACAAGGAGTTCCCTGGCGATGAAAGAAGTGACCACGATAATTCAATGGGCGGAGGATCACTCCTGCCACTTGTCTGCGATCCACATCCCAGGAGTGGAAAATTGGGAAGCGGATTTTCTGAGTCGTCAGACATTCCATCCGGGGGAGTGGGAACTCCATCCGGAAATCTTTGCCCAAATAACTCAATTATGGGGCATTCCAGACATGGATCTGATGGCGTCTCGTCAGAACTTCAAGGTTCCTTGCTACGGGTCCAGATCCAGGGATCCCAAGGCGACCCTAGTAGATGCACTAGTAGCACCTTGGACCTTCAACCTAGCTTATGTATTCCCACCGTTTCCTCTCATCCCCAGGCTGGTAGCCAGGATCAATCAGGAGAGGGCATCGGTGATCTTGATAGCTCCTGCGTGGCCACGCAGGACTTGGTATGCAGACCTGGTGAATATGTCATCGGCTCCACCATGGAAGCTACCTTTGAGACAGGACCTTCTTGTTCAGGGTCCATTCGAACATCCGAATCTGGTTTCCCTCCAACTGACGGCTTGGAGATTGAACGCTTGATTTTATCAAAGCGTGGGTTTTCAGATTCTGTAATAGATACTCTGATTCAGGCTAGAAAGCCTGTAACTAGAAAAATTTACCATAAAATATGGAAAAAATATATCTGTTGGTGTAAATCTAAAGGATTCCCATGGAACAAGATAAAAATTCCTAAGATCCTATCCTTTCTACAAGAAGGTTTGGAGAAAGGATTATCTACTAGTTCTCTGAAGGGACAGATCTCTGCTTTATCTGTTTTACTTCACAAAAGACTGGCAGCTGTGCCAGATGTTCAAGCATTTGTTCAGGCTTTGGTTAGGATCAAGCCTGTTTACAGACCTTTGACTCCTCCCTGGAGTCTAAATCTAGTTCTTTCAGTTCTTCAAGGAGTTCCGTTTGAACCCTTACATTCCGTAGATATTAAGTTATTATCTTGGAAAGTTGCAATTTCTTCTGCTAGAAGAGTTTCAGAGTTATCTGCTCTGCAGTGTTCTCCGCCCTATCTGGTGTTCCATGCAGATAAGGTGGTTTTGCGTACTAAGCCTGGTTTTCTTCCGAAAGTTGTTTCCAACAAAAATATTAACCAGGAGATAGTTGTACCTTCTTTGTGTCCGAATCCAGTTTCAAAGAAGGAACGTTTGTTACACAATTTGGATGTAGTCCGTGCTCTAAAATTCTATTTAGAGGCTACTAAAGATTTCAGACAAACATCTTCCTTGTTTGTTGTTTATTCTGGTAAAAGGAGAGGTCAAAAAGCGACTTCTACCTCTCTTTCTTTTTGGCTTAAAAGCATTATCCGATTGGCTTATGAGACTGCCAGACGGCAGCCTCCTGAAAGAATCACAGCTCACTCCACTAGGGCTGTGGCTTCCACATGGGCATTCAAGAACGAGGCTTCTGTTGACCAGATATGTAAGGCAGCGACTTGGTCTTCACTGCACACTTTTGCCAAATTTTACAAATTTGATACTTTTGCTTCTTCGGAGGCTATTTTTGGGAGAAAGGTTTTGCAAGCCGTGGTGCCTTCCATTTAGGTGACCTGATTTGCTCCCTCCCTTCATCCGTGTCCTAAAGCTTTGGTATTGGTTCCCACAAGTAAGGATGACGCCGTGGACCGGACACACCAATGTTGGAGAAAACAGAATTTATGCTTACCTGATAAATTACTTTCTCCAACGGTGTGTCCGGTCCATGGCCCGCCCTGGTTTTTTAATCAGGTCTGATATATTATTTTCTCTAACTACAGTCACCACGGTATCATATGGTTTCTCCTATATATATTTCCTCCTGTCCGTCGGTCGAATGACTGGGGTGGGCGGAGCCTAGGAGGGATCATGTGACCAGCTTTGCTGGGACTCTTTGCCATTTCCTGTTGGGGAAGAGAATATCCCACAAGTAAGGATGACGCCGTGGACCGGACACACCGTTGGAGAAAGTAATTTATCAGGTAAGCATAAATTCTGTTTCTATCAAAGCGTGGTTTCTCTGAGTCGGTCATTGATACCCTGATTCAGGCTAGAAAGCCTGTCACCAGGAAAATCTATCATAAGATTCGGCGCAAATATCTTTGTTGGTGTGAATCCAAGGGTTACTCATGGAGTAAGATTAGGATTCCTAGAATTTTGTCTTTTTTTCCAAGAAGGATTGGAGTAGGGATTATCAGCTAGTTCCTTAAAGGGACAAATATCTGCTTTGTCTATTCTTTTACACAAACGTCTGGCAGATGTCCCAGACGTTCAAGCGTTTAGTCAGGCCTTGGTCAGGATCAAGCCTGTATTTAAACCTGTTGCTCCGCCATGGAGCCTAAACTTGGTTCTTAAAGTTCTTCAAGGGGTTCCGTTTGAACCTATGCATTCCATAGATATTAAGCTTCTATCTTGGAAAGTTTTGTTTTTAGTAGCTATCTCTTCGGCTCGAAGAGTTTGAGTTATCTGCTTTACAGTGTGACTCACCTTATCTTATTTTCCATGCAGATAAGGTACTTTTATGTACCAAACCTTGATTCCTTCCTAAGGTTGTTTCTAATAGGAATATCAATCAGGAAATTGTTGTTCCTTCGTTGTGTCCTAATCTTTCTTCAAAGAAGGAACGTCTGTTGCACAATCTTGATGTGTTTCGTGCTTTAAAGTTCTACTTACAAGCAACCAAAGATTTCTGTCAAACATCTTCATTGTTTGTTGTCTATTCTGGTAAGCGGAGTGGTCAAAAAGCTACGGCTACCTCTTTCTTTTTGGCTGCAAAGCATCATCCGTATGGCTTATGAGACTGCTGGCCAGCAGCCTCCTGAAAGAATTACTGCTCATTCTACTAGAGCAGTGGCTTCCACATGGGCTTTTAAAAATGAGGCTTCTGTTGAACAGATTTGTAAGGCGGCGACTTTGTTTTCCAAATTCGATTCTTTTGCTTCTTCGGAGGCTATTTTTGGGAGAAAGGTTCTACAAGCAGTGGTGCCTTCCGTTTAAGGAACCTGTCTTGTCCCTCCCTTCATCCGTGTCCTAAAGCTTTGGTATTGGTATCCCACAAGTATGGATGAATCCGTGCACTCGATACATCTTACAAGAGAAAACAGAATTTATTCTTACCTGATAAATTTCTTTCTCTTGTGATGTATCGAGTCCACGGCCCGCCCTGTCTATTTAAGACAGGTAGTATATTTTTATTTAAAAAACTTCAGTCACCACTGCACCCTATAGTTTCTCCTTTTTCTTCCTAGCCTTCGGTCAAATAACTGGTGGTTGGAGCTAAGGGAGGAGCTATATAGACAGCTCTGCTGTGGGTGCTCTCTCTGCCACTTCCTGTAGGGAAGGAGAATATCCCACAAGTATGGATGAATCCGTGGACTCGATACATCACAAGAGAAAGAAATTTATCAGGTAAGCATAAATTCTGTTTTTCTTTCTCTGTAAATATTTGTTTTAAATCTCAGATTTTAGATCACATTATCTATATCCCTTTAAATATTTTTTGGCCTGCCTTCAATGCATAGAGCATGCTCCACCCCCTGGGCCCATGTTGATCAGTGAGCAGTTTTTTTTTTCTTCTTAGAGCTTGAATATATACAGGTCAGTTACATCTGTTTGCAACTTATTTAAAGGGGAAAAAAATGTTTGCAACATGCAATTCCTCTCCTTTCTTTGAATACACTTTGACACAACTTGTATGTAGTATTCATCTCAGAAGTCAAATCCATATCGGCATGAAGCTGGAAAGCAAATGTAACTTTTTCCCAACTGATAGTCTCACAGATCGCGGGACTGTTTAAATTAGCTATGTGAAAAATGAAACATTGTATACGATCTTGAAGCTGCAACACAAAGACTGCAGGTGTTCTATCAAGAACTCCAATACATCGAAAACCTCAATCTGATATCACTTCCAGTGATTCCTTACATCTGATTGGTTTGTGTCTCAGTGAGTGACAGGATTCACAACCAGAGAAAAAACGAACAACAGGTAGAATGCAAGGGTCAAGGAGACCACCGGTAACTGAGTTACATATTTTGGCGGAGCATATAGCTAGGCAGAGGAGCCGTGCACACACAGCAGTTAGAAGAGGCGGCACTGCGGGGCATAGAAGAGTGGAGACACGTTTGTTTTTATTTTCATACGTCTACACAGTAAGTAAAAAATGTTTAATGGCTAATGCTTTACTTACAGTATATATGTAATGTAGGTGTTTGAAATTAAAAACAATTATTTTATTGAATAAATCTCTCCAGGAATAAGTATATGCAGCAAGTTATTCAGACTGCTTTCACTTCCATTGAGCCAGTCTCCCCCCTCCCCTCTACCTGCAGCTAGTTTAGAAAACTAAGGTAGTTTAGTAGTTTTTAAGAAAATCATGATTAAATCGCAATCGCGTTTTTTGGGTACAAAATCACAATTTTCATTTTTGCCCATATCGCCCAGCCCTAGTATGCATCAAGACTATTTTATTCAACTGTTTATAGACAACATCCTTACAGGTGTACAGTATCTTTATGTGTGTCTGTTATGGTGGTGCTGGAGGGTAATCCCCACTGTGTTGTCACTGGAGCAGCTGCTATATCTGCTGGCTCGTATGGGTCACGTAGGCAACTGCGTTACTGCATTCACGCAGGCAGCTCCTTCTTTCATGCTCTGCAGGAAATGTTTCAGAGCGTTGCCATAGTAACCCACGACAATGCTCTGATTTAAAACAGGACTAGGACACAGCCGCACAGGCAGATAGAGGATGGGTGGGTGCAGGGGGGAGGGGGATGAAATTCTGAAAAGGAAAAAAAAAATGGTTGAAAAAAAAGATTTTTTTTTTTTTGCTGAAGTTGGGGCCCCCTGATGCGGACCTCCCGGGGCCCGGTCGCGACCCCGCTGCATCCCCGGTAGTTCCACCCCTGAGCATGGGGGGAAAATCAGGATTGCCTAACAATGTAGTGAGTGGAGAAGGATAATTTGAGAGATCTTTGTAGGATGTTATTCCAAATTTGAAGGTCCTCCTGTGTTATTAGGATCTCAGATAACCGAGGGGTTTAAAGTAAAAAGCCAGCAAGGCAGTACTCGTGGGTACCCCAGAGGGGTTCAATGGAAAGAGCCCACAGAGCATTAAGATCGCGATCTGCTCCTGCCGATAAACTAAGAGATGTAATCGTCTGCTTTCATAGTTACATTTATAAAGATAAACTTATGCAAGCATCCTTCAAAAGACCGTCCATGCCAGAAAAATTTCAGGACATCCAGCTTCTGCCTGACTTATCGACTCACACACTACAGTACCGTAAAACCTTCCAACAAATCACTTTAGCTCTCAGGAAAGCTAATATCAAGTATAGGTGGGGACATACTACAAACCTGGTGGTTTCTAGAAACAACCAAAGCCACATAATAACTACCGTTCCTCAGGGCATGGCCCTACTCACCACCTGGGGCCTTCATTTAGACCAACCCCCAGCATTGCAGCCTACCTACCCAAAGTTGAGAGCTTCAGCTCCTGAATGGTCCATTAAAGAGCAAAGAAACCTAAAACTAACCCACCGTAAACTCGGGACTGGTTGCCCCTATTGGAACTTAACTAGACTCTGTTAAATCTGGAAGTTTAACCTGTCTCTAATAGTTCAAACCTGAGGTTCAAGTTAAAGTTTAGAAGTTTACAAGTAACTTGTACAATTATACTATATGTTTGCTTATCATTTTAATGTTGATTTCTCGGTATATGTTTTACATACCTGTAATTGCAACTTAGATTCAGTGTCTGCTGCGGAGCAGGGTTCACCCTACTGACCCCTGTTTCTGTTCGTTTCTCTCCCCCCCCCCCCCCCCATAGGTAGCCCACACTAGGGCTCCATCACAGCGAACTACTTTCGCTAACCCCCTTCCTTTACCTACTATCTGTTTTCCCCTCCCATCTACCCTTACTAAACTAACTCCTATCAACTGACTTGGTCTACCCACTATAGTCCTCTATGCCCCCCCTCAAAATCCTAACCCACAATGTAAGAGGTTTAAACTCCCCACACAAGCGTAGCCTCTTAGCTAGATCGCTTAAATTCCATAACCCTGATGTGGCTTTCCTTCAGGAGACACATTGGTCTCTAGATAACCCTCCCTGCTCAATATCTAAAGACTACACTGTCCTTGAATACACCTCCTTCCTAAAGAAGGCCAGAGGCACAGCAATCCTAATTCACAAAAGAATAGCCTATGAACAAATTCAAGTTCTAAAAGACCCGCAATCTAGATTTCTTATCCTAACATGTAAGCTGGACCATATTGACCACACTCTAGTCTCTATCTTCCTTCCTAACTCACACCAACCCAGATACCTCAAACGGGTTCTACACACAGTTGACTGGATGAAAATAGGTAGAGTCCTGTTGGCGGGGGACTTCAATATGACCTGGGACCCAACCTTAGACAGGAAAAAGGTCACCCGCACAGGCCATCCTATACCCTCTGCACAACTTTCTCACAAGTTCAGACAAATTATTGCCCATTTTCACTACTATGACATATGGAGATCACTCCACCCTAGAGATAGGGACTACACTCACTTTTCACATCTGCATAAAACATACTCCAGACTCGACTATGTCTTCTGCTCAGCAGAAACCCTTGACCAAGTCAAACACTTTAACATTTCCCTATGCCCATGGTCTGACCACGACCTAGTTTCAGTGCCTTTCCGCTCAACAGAACAACACAATACGAGACCCTCCTGGCGCCTTCCACATGACATCCTCCAGGATGCTGCATTCAAGGAAACTCTTAGAAAAGATATCATATTTTACTGCCAATCTAATTATAACAACCAGGTTAGAGACGACACACTCTGGGGTGCGGCAAAAGCCACCTTTAGGGGCCTTATACTCAAGAGACAAACCCACCTAAAAAAACTTTCTGGCCTCCCCCTTTCCAAATCCCATATTGAACTACGCCGTCTAGAACTCCTTAACAGACACACACCCTCGGATAGTACCATAACCCAAATTATAAAGATCAAAAATCATATCAATCAGCTAGAACTAAAGCATACCCAAGCAAATCTATTTAAATTGAAACAGATCACCTACCACAAGAGTAACACACTTCTAGCTAACAAGCTTAAAAACAGAGCAAGCACATCACGAATCCACCATATTCAATCTGGTAACCAGATTTATCGTAAACCTTCAGATGTTGGTACATGTTTTGAAAAATTTTACTCAAATCTATACAATTTTGGAAAAAAATTCAGGATACTCGCTAGCCCCTACCACTAATATTTGCTCCTTTCTAGGAAACTTAAATCTCCCCTCATTGTCATCAGACAACCAGGAAGCACTCATCCCCCTTCACACTTAAAGAAATCAAACATGTAATAACGCACATGTAAAACGCCAGGCCCAGATGGCTACTCAGCAGCTTTTTATAAAACATACATAAACGAACTAACCCCACTACTCCTAAGATTCTTTAACCAAGCTAGAGAGCAGGGAAGCTTCGGCAGGGAATTCCTGGAAGCCACGGTGATAACTATCCCCAAACCACAAAAAGACCCATCTCTCTGCTCCAATTATAGACCAATATCCCTGATTAATTTGAACGTTAAAATCTATTCCAAACTGTTTGCTATTCGTATCTCTAAACTACTCCCGCAACTTATAAACTTGGATCAAGTAGGATTCATTCCACATCGCGAAGGGCCTGACAACACTAGGCGTCTGCTAAACATCTGCTCAGAATCTACCAGACTCAACAAGCCATTCTCTGTAATTTTTCTCTGTGAAAAAAATCACAAAAAGACAAAGGCGCCTCCTAGTGTAATACAGTTGGTGAAAGAGATTTGATAGGTAATCAAAAAGGTACTCACAAGTGGAGCAGCACCCAATTGTGCTAAATCAAACAGACTGGGATCTCACAGTGTCCCAGCTCACTGACACTGCAAGGAAACTGGTTTCTCCAATGTCTTGCCGGACTGACAGAGCTCAGACTCTCACAAAGAGGTTTACATAAAACCAAATTTTATTAATAAAATAAAAATCTCAGTGTCTCATGACACTAGATATTAAAAGAACAAGCAACGCGTTTCTCAGACTGCTGTCTGTTTCATCAGGCTTCTATTGATACAATGAGAGTACTGGCTTAAATAAAAACATATGACCAATCCCAGTTCATTAACACCTGACACACCCAACCAGGTGTACTAAGACCTAATTGGTCTCAATATAACCACTGACATAATAAACAAAATAGAATAACAATCTCTAAACATCTAAAAACATTTTAAAAAATTAATCATGAGAATGAGTATATATACATACACACACATGCACATACATATATACAAACATATATATATATATATACACACATACACATATACACATAAGGGTTAACATAATGAGTCTATCCAATCTTGTGAACAAGGTCTTATCATAGACATATATATTCCTTTAAAATAAAATTACTAAAACTTGACCCACATTACCTCTGTATTAAAACTGTAAAAACAAAAGTCAAAATAAAATGTTAAAATACAATATATTTGTCAAAACGGAACCTATGTGCATTCTATGCTTAATTACAGATATGTATATAAATAGAAAGATATTAAGCAATGTGTGCATTATAATAATCTTATTTCCATTATTGCCTCTAATTATGACTTTTGACATATGTTTTTAAAAATACCTTTTTTCATTCAGATCAGCAATGTACAATTTGCTCTAAGTTTGTCTGATCCTAAGAGTGATTTACTTCCTGACACATGGTTTACTTCCTTATACATCATAAGTCACAGGGCCACTGAGGACCTATCATCAATTGTTAAGGGATGACCACAAAGCCAATCAGGGCTAGGCTAATACAGCCCACATGCATAGCATAGTTGTTATGTTTAGAAGGGGACAGCCTAATATGGGAAGAGTCCACAACCTGAGCCTACAAAAAAAAATGTTAATTAATAAAAAATTGATTATACTATGTTCTTATTTATACAAATATGCGGCTGCTAGTGAGATACTATTAGACTCTAATATACATGTTGTTCTAAAAATAAGACCAAAAAGTGAAAGAAATGTGATAATAGTACAGGGCAATAAACTATAATGTGTGCAAATAACAGAGTAGATTTGCAACTTATAGAACTGTGATTTATAATGTGTGAGATTCAGTGCTAATAAATGTAACTAGACTTACTGAAAAATAGTCTAAATGTGTAAATGTGTTTACATGTGAAAAAAAAAAAAAAAAAAAAAAAAAAAATCCGGGTAGAGTCCACAACCTGGACCTACATTCCATTATTATTTTGAAAAACTATCCTTTTAAGTATTCTAATAGATATAAAAGTGTATTTAGAAGTATATTGACATTGAACAGTTGTGAAAATATAACTGTGAAAATATATAGTATATCATATATATGATTAAAGTGTTTAGCAGTGAAATTAATGAAACTAGTAAAATACTAGTATCTATTATAAATGTGTTATATAGGTAACAGCAGAACTAAAAAAAAATAAAAAAAATAATAATAAATAAAATAAAATAATAAATATGTGGTTACGTGAAAGTGGATTATTAAACAAACTAATATAAATATGATGGTTACCTAAAAGTGTGTGGTTTGTGACCCTATTTAAAAAAAATAAATAAAATAAATAAATAAATAAATAAATAAATAAAAATTGGCCAGTATAGCAAACCATATAATAATTTCAATTTCATAAGGGGCAAAATAAACCCTAGCAATTATATATGTACTAATGTACACACAACTTCAAAGAACCGTGCATACAGGCATTCCAACAAGCACATATAAACATATACACTGTTACTAAACATATAACCAAATACTCACATAAGAAGTATACGCTACATCCATACCTAAGAGCATATACAATAACTTACATGGAACATAAACAAAACATCCATACCCAAGTATATATACACATACATACATATAAACATACACACATATATTTACACAACATGCGGATGGTATTACTGTACTACACTAGGAGGCGCCTTTGTCTTTTTGTGATTTTTTTCACAGAGAAAACTTGCTCTTAGATCCTGATTTCCCTGACAAAGCAGCTGACTCCAGTCATCATCTGTGTTCCTGATCATTGATCATCCTGGTATTTGATCACATTCATCATTTGGGACTATACCCACCCCAATTGGGACATTTACCATCTATATAACATTGCAGAAGAAGACAGCATTTCCAGATAAGAACCTTTCAGGAATTTCTTATTACTGTATTTGTTATTATTTGTGTTGTATCCTATGTTTCTCATAGTCCCATATTTATAAGAATTGTTTCACTTTTGTTTACATTATTCCGTATAGTATATTTTATTATAGTTATTATATGTAATATCTTGTTCTCTTCTCTCTTAGCCTATTTACATAATAATCATATAAGGTCCTGTGCGCCCCCTAGTAGTAACACACCCTTAGTGTTACTGATTGTTTCATTCTCTGTAATCTCGTTAGATGCAGAGAAGGCTTTTGACCGCGTTCGATGGTCTTACTTATGGGAGGTTCTCAAGACCTTTGGCTTTCCAGACCAAATTATCAAGGCGATACAAACACTTTACTCCCTCGGCAGTAGTCAGGGGACTGGGTTTCACCTCCCCCCCTTCTCAATATCTAATGGCACCAGGCAGGGGTGTCCACTCTTACCTCTCTTCTTTGCCCTTGCGATCGAGCCGTTAGCGGAGCAAATCAGGCAAGATAAGAAAATAGAAGGCGTTCGCTTGCATGGCACTATTCATAAAATAGCGCTCTTTGCCGACGACATAACAATATTTTCTTCAGACCCTCTATCCTCATTCCCGAGACTGAAGGAAATCCTAGAATCCTTTGGCTACATGTCCCTTTACAAATTAAACTTAGGTAAAACAGAAATCTTCACCTGGGGATTCCCCCAAGACATAGCTGACGCCCTTACAGCCCAATATAGAGTCCACTGCACCAACAATTACATATCACATTTAGAGGTCAAGATATCGAACAATATCCCTCAGATGATCAAAGATAATTACTTACCACTTTTATCTGAATTGCGTACTCTGAAAGACAAATGGGATTACACTTACATATCATGGATAGGCAGACTAACTGCCCTCAAAATGTCATTCTTACCCAAAATTGCTTATCTTTTTAGATGCCTTCCTTTCCGAATCCCATGGTATCTATTACATCAATTTCAGAGCGAATTCACGAAATACATATGGCAACAAAAAAACCCCAGAGTAGCACACAAAATCCTCCAAAGCCCCCTCCACAGGGGGGGAATAGCCTCCCCTTCGATACTAAGGTACTATGAAGGAGCTATGCTCACCCATATATCGCAATGGGGTGCGAAGGAATCCCCTAATAAATGGAAAACCATAGAACAAGCTTCACTCCCAAACCACATATACTTACCTGACCTGATCTGGATCCCCCCCCCCCACTTAAGGCAAACCACAGATATTAGTAATATCATAATACGAGAATGTCTCGCCATGTGGGATAAGCTGAGACACTACCCACATATTGCCCCACACCCTTCACCTATCACTCCCCTGACGGGTCTCCTCCGGGGCCTACCTGACTCTCACCCCCACGGTTGGACCCAAGTAGGAATACATACAGTCACTGACCTCTGGGTTACCTCCCCAACCCCGCGCTTCATCACACTTTCAGAAATACAGACTGACATTACTTTGCCTAAGCATATGACTTTTGAATATACAAGACTGAAGAGCTTTCTTCTTAGCTGGGGTTTTAAACCCGAACTACTGCGACCTCGAACACTCTGGGAAACAACTTGGCAACAAGGTAGCAAACTGCACAGACCCCTCTCAACACACTATACCCTAATAGGAAACTCAGACTCTGAGAATAAGCTTCCTCACTTACTCAAATGGGAATCATCCCTGAACGTGACTATTCCCCCACAGGCATGGCAACATGTAATCTCCCTTACCAAAAAGGCATTGCATTGTGTCACTCTTTTTGAAACATATTATAAACTCCTAACACATTGGTACCTTACCCCTGCTAGACTTAATAAAATGTTTGACGCTTCATCCCCTCTGTGCTGGCATAATTGCGGGAAAAAAGGAGATTCCTTACACACATGGTGGGATTGTCCCAGGTTGAGACCCTTATGGCATACCTGCTTTCGAACACTAGCGGGATTAGGTATAAGGCTCCCCACAACTCCCTCCAATGCCCTTCTTCACATTGGTATTCTTGAACTTCCTAAACACCAAGCATACTTGTCTATATATTTACTAACAGCTACTAAAGTGACTATAGCCAAATCATGGAAATCCAAGAATCCTCCAAAATGGTCATACATCTTAAATTATATGGCATTTATTTACAACATGGAGAAAAATATTTTTTATTCTCTAAATAAGTCAGACCTGTTTGAATTAGTGTGGGCAGACTGGCAAACTCGTTATGACACTGCTTGGTCCACGAATGCTGGGGCAAACGCAAATTAGATATTATTACATTGTCTATTCTTAGGGCAAGACCCTTCTCTCTACCTCTAACGCCCCCTTTTCCTTACCCCCCCACCTTCCTCCCCTTCCCCACCCCAACTAACCTATTTATTATGACGAGATCTATATTATGCTTACCTTACATAATGCGCATATACTTCAACCTGAAATGTTGAAACTGTTTAGACTCTGTTTGAATACGTGGTAGGAGCCTGTGTGCTCCAAGTTCATTCTTTGTTATCTCTGTAACTGAGAATACCTTATTTCAATAAAAAATAAAAAAAAGCCAGCAAGATCTTCCTAGCTGGGGATACCGGAGATGTCATGCTCAAGATGGACCCATTTTTGTTATCATGAGTACACCAATCAAAATTACATTGTAGGAAGACTGCTAATCGATACTTTTTCTTCATAAACGGAAAAAGTCCACAGCTGCATTCATTACTTTTGGAAATTCAGAGTATTAGTGAAAAACAATTAAGAGTGAGTACACCTATTGGATTGAGACAGCTCAACCCTAATAAACCGTTGTTCCTTCAAACAACTGTGAGGGATCGATGGGGTAAAAAAACAGGTGAGGGGAGCTGTGTGTATTTCAATACATATATATGTGTGTAATCGTGACCTATAGATGAGCTTCTCGTGTTAATTTTTTATTTTTCTGCAATATATATTGCACTAAGAAATGGGTGAACAAATAGGTGAAAAATAATGGAGGTATGACTATAAGAGGTTAAAAACAGAATATTTAATTGTTGCAATAAAAAACACAATATTTGACTGGATTTTAAGTTCTGACTTGAATACCTCTCCCACTTCCCCCATCCCCCAGTCATTCTTTGGCTTTCGTCCCAGGAGGTTGGCAGAGAAGTTTTTTTGATAGTCTCTTATGGAGAGTAGTACTCTTCTGAATGGGACTGGAGTTTTAAGTAATCCTGTCAGCCTCTGCGTGAGAGCCTGGGTGAAAGTTAGTCCGGAGATGCAGGGAGAGTCTTCCTGCGAAACCATCCTGACTCAGATTAACAACTCCAAAAGCAATCAGCGTTGACGAGTTTCGCTGCCAAGTCCATGGCAGAAGCAACACTATCATCTGTCACATTTGAAGGGCCGTGTTGCTGTTCCACGGCGTTGATTCCGGTAAGATCGTTTCATTTTACTTTCATCATGGATGTCTTGGTAATTACAATGGCTTATCCGAGATGCTACAGCCTCGCAGGAATAACTTAAATACAGGCTCTCAAGTGAGGCTCCTTTTGTATCTTGGAATCAAGGGTTAATATCTCCCTAGGGGGGTTATTGAACAGGGGTTTTTTTTAATCATGTTTGTGATTCTGTCTGCTAATGTGTAGTGATACTTGGGCTCATGGCTATTTCAGAACATAACGGCCTATTGCAAGTGACGCATTCTTTTTGGTCGGGCGCGCTTTTTTATGGACTGCACGGTACAACTTGTGACCGGGCATGGTCACGTTTTAGCTCCATTTCCGCATTTCTGACCGTGTGGCGACTGAGAAATTCTGTTTTGCTGGTGTCTGGTTCATAGGAGGTGGTGAGTGCCCCAGCCATTGGAGTTGTAAGGTGCCGTTTACATTTTTCTTATTGGTCTATTTTTTTTATCAATATCCTAGTTATGGAGGATTCTGATTTTTTTTTTTTGGAGACGGATGTCTCTGATTCTGATTCTACTTCTTGAGAAGAATATGAATTGGCCCGGGTGATACATGTCCATCGGTTATGTTCCGAATGCCGTTTTAGAATGCTCCGTTCCTCGGGATCTGGGAACCAGGGGTCCGCTGAGCCATCCGCCTCTGGGAATTCTGCTACCCGCGAGACACGTTCCCTACAACCAACTCTTACTATGCATGCAGGTAACCCAAACGCAGCTTATCCTTCTCTGGAGGGTGGCCTATTTACTCCGGAGGTTACAACACGGTTCCGCATGGCCATATCCTTGGCGTTGGCGCATTTACATCTCCCAGGAGTGTGTTTAAGGTATTGTCCGTGTTCCATTAACTAGGGCTCCATGTTCAGCCATTTGGGAGAGGGACTGTCCCTGAGGCCTCAGGGGGTCAACCTTCGGGGCCAGGGTCTTTGTTTGCCCCGGAGGTAAGTTATGCTTTTCGCTATAGACTGGCGCGCCTTCATGTTCTACTGAGGCACGTTTTGGCATTACTAGAGGATCCCACTCTTAATGGGGTGGTGAATCCTAAATCTTCGAATGTGAATGGCATGCAGGATTGGACATAAGGGGGTGAAGTAATCTTCTTTATAGTCTTTTTTTTTTTTTTTTTTTTTTTTTTTCTTGAGTATCTTTCCAGTTCTGAGCTTGGAAGACTCGGTTTCCTGTTAGGCTGGTCCTGCGGGAGTGTCTGTTCTTCCTTTTTCTTTTATTTTAATCCAGTTAGGTTGGATTTTATTTGGTTTAAAGCTCATGTTTGTTTTAATATTTCTTTTGGGAATTTTCTTCTCTGGAATCAATACTCGCGATTTTGTGATCACACTGTTTACTTTTGCAAAAGTTTGTTCATGAGGACGTGTTTTAGTCCTATGTTTGTCTGTTGTTTATCTCTCCCTCTTAGAGGGTGAATATATAGCCTTGTCAATTGTGCACTTGGTTTCAGGCTGGTCCTGACTGGGTACAAATCCTTCTGTTTTAAGGCCTATTTCAGACACGTGGCGCCTGCTATGCCTGGCTTGTCCGGTTAAGGCGCCAAGGGGTTCCCACTGTTATTTGTTTTTGTTTTATAAGTTTTCAGCTTGCATTCCGAGAGGATTTGATGGTCGGTGGTTTTTCTAGGGGCATGGAGGATCGTGTTTGGTCCTTATTAGCCTTTCAATCTAGTGGCAGGGACTCCGTTGAGATACGCTACGACATACTCTGTTGGTTCCGATTCGGGATCCAGAGTGGTTCCTTCCCGTTGGGGGTTAGAAGTGAAGGTTCCTTCGTACAGCCAGTTCCTGGCGGTCTTGCCTTTAAAGGTTCCTTGGGATTGTCCTTTTAAGGCTTTTTCCCTCTGGAGGTCTCTTCCTTCTGGTCGAGACTGTTTGGACTTCTTCTGGTTTTTCTTGGCAGAAGTTGAGGGTCGTGTGGCTTTTTTTTCTGCTACCGGGAGTTCGTAGTTCCATATCAGGGACGGTAGACGTTTTCTCCTCCTTCCTAGGCTTTCGCTTAGGGGATGTTCTGCCTGGATCGTAATGCTCGGCATTCTCCTTCCTTGGGGGGGGGGGGGTGGTTTGTGTACTCTCTCTTGTAATTATTTCCCTTAGCTTTGGACTTCGTGAATGTAGTCCTTGGGGCCTTTGGCCTCTGTGACTACGGCCTAGCACTTTGTTGGTGGGGAGTTGGCCTCCTGCTAGGAGTGTTCTCGTCCCTTTGAGCTGGGAATTTTATGAGTGAGTTATGTGCCCGTTTCTCCCGGATATCATCCCCTGTGAGGTCTGAATCTTCAGACTGGGTATCTTGTGCTCCCTGGAGGTATAGTTCGTTTTCAGACGGCTCTGGGTTCCAGTTCTAGGGTTCTTTATGTTGGGTCCTTATGGACTTATGATCCTGTAGTCTGGTTCAGGACGACCCAGTTTCCAATGGGGGCTGGTTTGTCATTAGGCGTGTGCTCCTTTTTTACGGGGAGTTTTTCACTGTTGTATCATCAGTGGTGATCTGGATGATCTTAATTCAGTCTTTGACTAATTAGCGTATGGCTTTAACATCCTTATGGGCATGCGTGCCGTTTCTTATCTGGGCCCTCCCTTTTAGGAAGGTAGATTGTCTCCTTCAGAAGTGGGCTCTCCTCTCTCTGGAGACGGCCAGCGCTAGTGGTCCGGTAGATGGCTTAGCCACCAGAGGGTTGGGAGTTTGAATCCAGCTGCAGCTTATTTTTCCCTCACTTTGCATGACAATTTGTAAATTGTGGTCCTGCCTTGGGGTAGGAGGAACGGGGTCTTTTTGGCGCACAAGTTAGCGTGGCAGCTTCATATTTTGTGGGTCGTGTATCGGGCCTCTCTCAAGCTCTTGTTAAAGCACTTGTTCTCGGAGCAAATGCCTTTTATTTAGGAGGCAGCAGTCTGCTGCTCTGTTGCTTGTTCGACCAGCTGTTTGGAGAGTAGAACTCTCCGTGTCGAGGCTGTCAAGGGCAGTAGTGCCAGGTCTTTTTAAGGATCTATTTTGCACTTTTCTATACCCTGCGGGTTCTTCTTGGTAGTGCCTTATGTTTGAAAGAGCGAAAGGATTGGCACCCGAGCTCTGATGGGGTGGGTAATTTCCCACTTTCTTCCATTCCCTGGAAGACATGGGCTGGTCAGGTGTTGGAGCAGGATTTGAGATCTGTTGCTCTGCAAATTTCGTCCTGGATGGAGTCTGAGGTTTGATGAGCTTTTTTTGAGGGGCTTTGCTTCTCTTCCACGTTTAGAATTTTGTGGAAAGGACTGGCGGCGTCCGCTGGTTAAGTTGGATGCTTAGCAAGCTGCTGGTTAGGATTTGAACCTAACTTCATCAGCTTCCACTTTATTGCATATTTTCTAGATTTAGCTTCGGATGACAGCAGCATGCAGTGTTCTGACTCTTCAGGTTTTTGCCTTCAGGGGTTTCCCTATCCGAGTTGCTGCACAAGGTTTTTGGATATTTGGATATCAGAGCTGTCTTTAATGGTTTCTAGGGTTCTTGTCTTCAGTTACTTTCTGGGGTGCGGCTGCACCTTGTTTGGGAAGATTCTCTTCTCTTTTTCAATCTCTGGGTCTTTCTGGGGTGCGGCTGCACCTTGTTTGGGAAGATTCTCTTCTCTTTTTCAATCTCTGGGTCTTTCTGGGGTGCGGCTGCACCTTGTTTGGGAAGATTCTCTTCTCTTTTTCAATCTCTGGGTCTTTTGAGCAAACTAGAGTTAGGCATTGCCTTCCTTGTTCTACAAGACCGGTTGGGTCTTGATTGGCTTGGCCGTCTGGGTTTTTCGCCTGGTGTCCTTTGGGACTCGGTTGGACCCTATTTATGGGCCTATTGGGTTCTCTGGAATCTTTGATGGATGTTTTCTCCGTGTCTTTTCTCCTTTTGGGAGAATACGGCTGTTTGATCCTTTTCTCTAATAAAAAAAAAAGTTTTTTTTTGTTTGCAGACAGACTGTCGGGTGACGGTGTCTCTTGAAAGCTTTTGGCTCAGTCGAGTCTAGTTCCTGCGGTCTCTAGCAAGGCTTATGGTCTTTCTGCGGGTCAGTGTCCTTGGGCTTTTTCCTTTTTCAAAGTTTTTTTCTCGGCTTCGGATGAAGCTGGGTTTCTGGTTTAGGGGTTTTAGACCTGGTGCCTTCAGAATGGGCCGCCTTTTGTACCCTCCCGTTTTAGGATTCAGTGTCCTCTATAGCTTGGGTATTGTTTTCCCAAAATTAATGAATGCAGCTGTGGACTCTTTCCGTTTATGATGAAAACATGCTTACCTGTTCACAGCTCCCCGTCCATAATTTTTCTGGGGGGCGTCGGTTATTTTTGTTCTTCTGGCACCTTTTCACACTATGCTTCTTCTACTGTTCCTTGTTCTTCGGCAGAATGACTGGGGGAAGTGGGAGAGGTATTTAAGTCTTTGGCTGGGGTGTCTTTGCCTCCTCCTGGTGGCCAGGTACTGAATTCCTAAAAGTAATGAATGCAGCTGTGGACTCTTTCCGTCTGAAGAAAAGGAAATTATCAGGTAAGCATAATTTATATTTTTCAAATCTGGCATACTTAGCCCTCCTGCTGACATAGGTAAGAATAGTGCCTGTTTATTAATTCTAGGGTGTGATTTGGCCAAGAAGTTTGGCAAGGAAAGTTGGGTGGAGGCAAATGGGAAGTGCCTGAAAAAGATACAACCATTTAGGCAGGATTGTCATTTTATTTACTTTAATTCCTCCCAGCCATGTGAGATATTTATGTGACTAATCATTAAGTAATTGTTGTCATGTTTTAGAGTAATTCATAATTACTTTGGAACATTTATTGATCTATTCGGGGAGATTCAATCCTAGGTATTGTAGGGTTGCGTGATTGACTCTAAATGGGAATTTACTTGAGATAGATGCAAGATATTGGGTTTCCTGTCAGTGGGAAAGCTGGGTAACAAATTGACAAATAACACATTTTATATTGCTCCATCATTTTGTTTGTTTGACTGTTTATTTCTATTTTATATGCTGGCAAGTTTATTTTGATTTTATTTATTTTTTGCAGATCACTACATTGAAGTCCTGACATGTAAAATAAAATGTGAAAGCAATCTTACACCAGTTATTGGAGGCTACGTTGTGGAACAATTTGTTGCAACCATGTACCACTATCTTCAATTTGCTTATTATAAGTGTAAGTATGTCTACAGAGCAGAAGAAAAGGTTGTGAACATGCCAGTCCTTGAGTATAATGTTGCATTCACTCCATTTCAGAAGTCTGGTGGTGTGTTGTAAGTAGCAATGTTATCACATTTGTAAAATGTACACTCCTATTGCAGCATTGACTAACACAAATATTATCTAAAGGGATATTATATATCCTAGAAACAGCAAGGATATGTTATTCCTCTAGGGCTGTAGAAACACCATTAGGGCTTAGACTGTTACTCCTGAGAGTGTAAACGGGGGCAGAGACAGAGAGATTGGAGAGGAAAAGTAAAACGTGGAGAAGATGGCTTTAAAAGAGAGTGAAGGAAAAAAAAGAGTAAAGGGATATGAGAGGGTATACAGTAGATATGGCCTGAGAGATAAGGGAGAGGGTAAAAAAAGATATTGAAGAGAAGAGGGAGGGGAGAAAGTTAGTTGAGATAGAAGGGAGAGATAACTAGTAAAATAAAATCTCTAGGTCTACTAAAATCTTCCATGACTGTCAGCACTCTTTCTCCACTCTCTCACTTCAATAACTACCTATTTCTATCCAGCTGTTGTCTTACCCAGAACCACCAAGTTCATATTGCAAACTGCTATGCACTTATTTTTGTATGTAGCATTATTTAATTTAAGTAAGGTATAAAATAAAAAATATAAAAAATTACTCCACAATAATGTGTTTCGCAATGGCAAAACATACGCAAAGAGGGGGTGGTGTAGTCGGTGTATTGTGGGCAGGTAGTGGGTAGGATCAGAAGTGGTGAGTAACATTTTGGTCTGGCTAGTAGCTTACAACTTGACATTTTGAGCCCTGTGTGTATATGTATGTATGTTGTATGTATGTACATGAACTAACACCCTCTAGTTGTGAAAAACTGTCAAAATGCATTCAGATAAGAGGTGGCCTTTAAGGGCTAAGAAATTTAGCATATGAGCCTACCTAGGTTCAGCCTTCAACTAATTATACTAAGAAAACAAAGCAAAATTGATCATAAAAGTAAATTGGAAAGCAGACCAAGATTTAAGCCACAAGGCTCTTCTGGCAAGGACTGCTTAAAGGGACAGTCAAGTCCAAAAAAACTTTCATGATTTAAATAGAGCATGTAATTTTAAACAACTTCCCAATTTACTTTCATCACCAATTTCTTCTGTTATGTGTGATCAGTCCACGGGTCATCATTACTTCTGGGATATAACTCCTCCCCAACAGGAAATGCAAGAGGATTCACCCAGCAGAGCTGTATATAGCTCCTCCCCTCTACGTCACTCCCAGTCATTCTCTTGCACCCAACGACTAGATAGGATGTGTGAGAGGACTATGGTGATTATACTTAGTTTTTATAACTTCAATCAAAAGTTTGTTATTTTACAATAGCACCGGAGCGTGTTATTGCCTCTCTGGCAGAGTTTGAAGAAGAATCTACCAGAGTTTTTACTATGATTTTAACCGGAGTAGTTAAGATCATATTGCTGTTTCTCGGCCATCTGAGGGAGGTAAAAGCTTCAGATCAGGGGACAGCGGGCAGATGAATCTGCATTAAGGTATGTAGCAGTTTTTATTTTCTGAATGGAATTGATGAGAAAATCCTGCCATACCGTTATAATGACATGTATGTATACTCTACACTTCAGTATTCTGGGGATGGTATTTCACTGGAATTACTCTGTTAAAAGTACATTAAACCTTTTAATAGGTATTTATTATGTTAAACGTTTTTGCTGGAATGTAGAATCGTTTGCATTTTCTGAGATACTGAGTGAATAAATGTTTGGGCATTATTTTCCACTTGGCAGTTGCTTGTTTTTAATTGTGACAGTTTCGTTTCTCTCTCACTGCTGTGTGTGAGGGGGTGGGGCCGTTTTTGGCGCTCTTTGCTACGCATCAAAAATTTCCAGTCAGTTACTCTTGTATTTCCTGCATGATCCGGTTCATCTCTAACAGAACTCAGGGGTCTTCAAACTTCTTTGGAGGGAGGTAGATTCTCTCAGCAGAGCTGTGAGACTTATATATTGACTGTGATTAAAAACGTTGCTCTGTAATTTTTATGTTTCAAATTTAATTATTGTTACTTTACTAATGGGAACAAACCTTTGCTAAAAGTTGTGTTGTTTTTAAGGATTGATGCTATAACTGTTTTTTCAGTTCATTATTTCAACTGTCATTTAATCGTTTTGTGCTTCTTTGAGGCACAGTACGTTTTTGTTAAATAAGATTGTAACCAAGTTGCAAGTTTATTGCTAGTGTGTTAAACATGTCTGATTCAGAGGAAGATACCTGTGTCATTTGTTCCAATGCCAAGGTGGAGCCCAATAGAAATTTATGTACTAACTGTATTGATGCTACTTTAAATAAAAGCCAATCTGTACAAATTGAACAAATTTCACCAAACAGCGAGGGGAGAGTTATGCCGACTAACTCGCCTCACGTGTCAGTACCTGCATCTCCCGCCCGGGAGGTGCGTGATATTGTGGCGCCTAGTACATCTGGGCGGCCATTACAGATAACATTACAAGATATGGCTACTGTTATGACTGAAGTTTTGGCTAAATTACCAGAACTAAGAGGCAAGCGTGATCACTCTGGGGTGAAAACAGAGTGCGCTGATAATACTAGGGCCATGTCGGATACTGCGTCACAGCTTGCAGAGCATGAGGACGGAGAGCTTCATTCTGTGGGTGACGGTTCTGATCCAAACAGATTGGATTCAGATATTTCAAATTTTAAATTTAAATTGGAGAACCTCCGTGTATTACTAGGGGAGGTTTTAGTGGCTCTTAATGATTGTAACACTGTTGCAATACCAGAGAAATTGTGTAGGTTGGATAAATACTTTGCGGTACCGGCGAGTACTGACGTTTTTCCTATACCTAAGAGACTAACTGAAATTGTTACTAAGGAGTGGGATAGACCCGGTGTGCCGTTCTCACCCCCTCCAATATTTAGAAAGATGTTTCCAATAGACGCCACCACACGGGACTTATGGCAAACGGTCCCTAAGGTGGAGGGAGCAGTTTCTACTTTGGCTAAGCGTACCACTATCCCGGTGGAGGATAGCTGTGCTTTTTCAGATCCAATGGATAAAAAATTAGAGGGGTACCTTAACCCCTTAATGACCGAGGACGTGCAGGGTACGTCCTCAAAAAAAAGGCAGTTAATGCCTGAGAACGTACCCTGCACGTCCTCGGTTTGGAAAGCAGTTGGAAGCGATCCTGCTCGCTTCCAGCTGCTTTCCGGTTATTGCAGTGATGCCTCGATATCGAGGCATCCTGCAATAACCATTTGTAGCCATCCGGTGCAGAGAGAGCCACTCTGTGGCCCTCTCTGCACCGGACATTAACGGCTACGTTCGTTGGTGGGTGGGAGCCGGTATGGGAGGTGGGTGGCGGCCATCGATGGCCTTTGTGATGCGGAGGGGGGCGGGATCGGGGGCGGGGACGACCGGGGGGACGCGCACGGACGCGCGCGCGTGCACGGGGAGGCCGGGCGGGCGCGTGCACGGGGAGGGAGCGGGTGGGAACCACTACCTACAGAAAATGTTTTTGTTAGAAGTGGGGATCAAAGGGGTTAATATGTTTATTTTGGTGATCGGTTTGGCTGATGGGGTATTGGACTGTGGGGGGGAAGCTACACTACAGAAACAAATAGTAAAACATTAAAAAAAACATTTTTATTTGCAAACTGGGTACTGGCAGACAGCTGCCAGTACCCAAGATGGCCCCAATAAGGCAGAGGGGGAGGGTTAGGGAGCTATTTTGGGGGGATCAGGGAGGTTGGGGGCTAAGGGGGGACCCTACATAGCAGCATATGTAAATATGCTTAAAAAAAATTATTATTTTTTTTTTATACCTTTTATTTTAGTACTGGCAGACTTTCTGCCAGTACTTAAGATGGCGGGGACAATTGTGGGGTGGGGGAGGGAAGAGTGCTGTTTGGGAGGGATCAGGGGGTGGGATGTGTCAGGTGGGAGTCTGATCTCTACACTAAAGCTAAAATTAACCCTGCAAGCTCCCTACAAACTACCTAATTAACCCCTTCACTGCTGGCCATAATACACATGTGATGCGCAGCAGCATTTAGCGGCCTTATAATTACCAAAAAGCAACGCCAAAGCCATATATGTCTGCTATTTATGAACAAAGGGGATCCCAGAGAAGCATTTAAAACCATTTGTGCCATAATTGCACAAGCTGTTTGTAAATAATTTTAGTGAAAAACCTAAAGTTTGAAAAAGTGAACAATTTTTTTTTATTTGATTGCTTTTGGCGGTGAAATGGTGGCATGAAATATACCAAAATGGTCCTAGATAAATACTTTGGGATGTCTTCTAAAAAAAAATATATACATGTCAATGGATATTCAGAGATTCCTGAAAGATATTAGTGTCCCAATGTAACTAGCGCTAATTTTGAAAAAAAGTGGTTTGGAAATGGCAAAGTGCTACTTGTACTTATAGCCCTATAACTTGCAAAAAAAGTAAAGAACATGTAAACATTGGGTATTTCTAAACTCAGGACAAAATTTAGAAACTATTTAGCATGGGTGTTTTTTGGTGGTTGTAGATGTGTAACAGATTTTGGGGGTCAAAGTTAGAAAAAGTGTGTTTTTTTCCATTTTTTCCTCATATTTTATAATATTTTTTATAGTAAATTATAAGATATGATGAAAATAATGGTATATTTTGAAAGTCCATTTAATGGCGAGAAAAACGGTATATAATATGTGTGGGTACAGTAAATGAGTAAGAGGAAAATTACATCTAAACACAAACACCACAAAAATGTAAAAATAGCCTTGGTCCCAAACGGACAGAAAATGGAAAAGTGCTGTGGTCATTAAGGGGTTAAGAAAATGTTTGTTCAACAAGGTTTTATATTGCAACCCCTTGCATGCATCGCGCCGATTACGGCTGCGGCAGCATTTTGGATTGAGTCTCTGGAAGAGAACCTTAGTTCAGCTACGCTGGACGACATTACGGACAGGCTTAGAGTCCTTAAACTAGCTAATTCATTCATTTCGGAGGCCGTAGTACATTTAACCAAACTTACGGCTAAGAACTCAGGATTCGCCATTCAGGCACGTAGGGCGCTGTGGCTAAAATCCTGGTCAGCTGATGTAACTTCTAAGTCCAAATTACTTAATATACCTTTCAAGGGGCAAACTTTATTTGGGCCCGGTTTGAAAGAAATTATCGCTGACATTACAGGAGGTAAGGGCCACGCCCTGCCTCAAGACAAAGCCAAAGCTAAGGCTAGACAGTCTAATTTTCGTCCCTTTCGGAATTTCAAAGCAGGAGCAGCACCAACTTCCACTGCACCAAAACAGGAAGGAGCTGTTGCTCGTTACAGACAAGGCTGGAAACCTAACCAGTCCTGGAACAAGGGCAAGCAGGCCAGGAAACCTGCTGCTGCCCCAAAGACAGCATGAACCGAGGGCCCCCGATCCGGGACCGGATCTAGTGGGGGGCAGACTCTCTCTCTTCGCCCAGGCTTGGGCAAGAGATGTTCAGGATCCCTGGGCGCTAGAGATCATATCTCAGGGATACCTTCTAGACTTCAAATTCTCTCCCCCAAGAGGGAGATTTCATCTGTCAAGGTTGTCAACAAACCAGATAAAGAAAGAAGCGTTTCTACGCTGTGTACAAGATCTGTTATTAATGGGAGTGATCCATCCGGTTCCGCGGTCGGAACAAGGACAAGGGTTTTACTCAAACCTGTTTGTGGTTCCCAAAAAAGAGGGAACTTTCAGGCCAATCTTGGATTTAAAGATCCTAAACAAATTCCTAAGAGTTCCATCGTTCAAAATGGAAACTATTCGGACAATCTTACCCATGATCCAAAAGGGTCAGTACATGACCACAGTGGATTTAAAGGATGCTTACCTTCACATACCGATTCACAAAGATCATTACCGGTATCTAAGGTTTGCCTTCTTAGACAGGCATTACCAGTTTGTAGCTCTTCCATTCGGATTGGCTACGGCTCCAAGAATCTTCACAAAGGTTCTGGGTGCCCTTCTGGCGGTACTAAGACCGCGAGGAATTTCGGTAGCTCCGTATCTAGACGACATTCTGATACAAGCTTCAAGCTTTCAAACTGCCAAGTCTCATACAGAGTTAGTTCTGGCATTTCTAAGGTCACATGGATGGAAAGTGAACGAAAAGAAGAGTTCTCTCTTTCCTCTCACAAGAGTTCCATTCTTGGGGACTCTTATAGATTCTGTAGAAATGAAGATTTATCTGACAGAAGACAGATTAACAAAGCTTCTAAATGCATGCCGTGTCCTTCATTCCATTCAACTCCCGTCAGTAGCTCAATGCATGGAGGTGATCGGCTTAATGGTAGCAGCAATGGACATAGTACCCTTTGCACGTCTACATCTCAGACCGCTGCAATTGTGCATGCTGAGTCAGTGGAATGGGGATTACTCAGACTTGTCCCCTACTCTGAATCTGGATCAAGAGACCAGAAACTCTCTTCTATGGTGGCTTTCTCGGCCACATCTGTCCAGGGGGATGCCATTCAGCAGGCCGGACTGGACAATTGTAACAGACGCCAGCCTACTAGGTTGGGGCGCTGTCTGGAATTCTCTGAAGGCTCAGGGACAATGGAATCAGGAGGAAAGTCTCCTGCCAATAAACATTCTGGAATTGAGAGCAGTTCTCAATGCCCTTCTGGCTTGGCCCCAGTTAAAAACTCGGGGGTTCATCAGGTTTCAGTCGGACAACATCACGACTGTAGCTTACATCAACCATCAAGGAGGGACAAGAAGCTCCCTAGCAATGATGGAAGTATCAAAGATAATTCGCTGGGCAGAGTCTCACTCTTGCCACCTGTCAGCAATCCACATCCCGGGAGTGGAGAACTGGGAGGCGGATTTCTTGAGTCGCCAGACTTTTCATCCGGGGGAGTGGGAACTTCATCCGGAGGTCTTTGCCCAAATACTTCGACGTTGGGGCAAACCAGAGATAGATCTCATGGCGTCTCGCCAGAACGCCAAACTTCCTCGCTACGGGTCCAGATCCAGGGATCCGGGAGCGGTTCTGATAGATGCTTTGACAGCACCTTGGAACTTCGGGATGGCTTACGTGTTTCCACCCTTCCCGCTGCTTCCTCGATTGATTGCCAAAATCAAACAGGAGAGAGCATCAGTGATTCTAATAGCGCCTGCATGGCCACGCAGGACTTGGTATGCAGATCTAGTGGACATGTCATCCTGTCCGCCTTGGTCTCTACCTCTAAGACAGGACCTTCTGATACAGGGTCCATTCAAACATCAAAATCTAACTTCTCTGAAGCTGACTGCTTGGAAATTGAACGCTTGATTTTATCAAAACGTGGTTTTTCTGAGTCGGTTATTGATACCCTGATACAGGCTAGGAAGCCTGTTACCAGAAGGATTTACCATAAGATATGGCGTAAATACCTATACTGGTGCGAATCCAAACGTTACTCCTGGAGTAAGGTTAGGATTCCTAGGATATTGTCCTTTCTACAAGAGGGTTTAGAAAAGGGTTTATCGGCTAGCTCATTAAAGGGACAGATCTCAGCTCTGTCCATCTTGTTACACAGGCGTCTGTCAGAAAATCCAGACGTCCAGGCCTTTTGTCAGGCTTTAGCTAGGATCAAGCCTGTGTTTAAATCTGTTGCTCCGCCATGGAGTTTAAACCTTGTTCTTAACGTTCTACAAGGAGTTCCGTTTGAACCCCTTCATTCCATTGATATAAAGTTGTTATCTTGGAAAGTGTTATTTTTAATGGCTATTTCTTCGGCTCGGAGAGTCTCTGAGTTATCAGCTTTACATTGTGATTCTCCTTATTTGATTTTTCATTCAGATAAGGTAGTTCTGCGTACAAAACCTGGGTTCTTACCTAAGGTAGTCACTAACAGGAACATCAATCAAGAGATCGTGGTGCCTTCCCTGTGCCCGAATCCTTCTTCAAAGAAGGAATGTCTTCTACACAATCTGGATGTAGTTCGTGCCCTCAAGTTCTACTTGCAGGCAACTAAGGATTTTCGACAAACGTCTTCCCTGTTTGTCGTGTACTCTGGTCAGAGGAGAGGTCATAAGGCTTCGGCTACCTCTCTCTCCTTCTGGCTTCGTAGCATAATTCGTTTAGCCTATGAGACTGCTGGACAGCAGCCTCCTGAAAGAATTACAGCTCATTCTACTAGAGCTGTGGCTTCCACTTGGGCCTTTAAGAATGAGGCCTCTGTTGAACAGATTTGCAAGGCTGCAACTTGGTCTTCGCTTCATACTTTTTCCAAATTTTACAAATTTGACACTTTTGCTTCTTCGGAGGCTATTTTTGGGAGAAAGGTTCTTCAGGCAGTGGTTCCTTCTGTATAATGAGCCTGCCTATCCCTCCCGTCATCCGTGTACTTTTGCTTTGGTATTGGTATCCCAGAAGTAATGATGACCCGTGGACTGATCACACATAACAGAAGAAAACATAATTTATGCTTACCTGATAAATTCCTTTCTTCTGTTGTGTGATCAGTCCACGGCCCGCCCTGTTTTTTAAGGCAGGTAAAGATTTTTTAAATTATACTCCAGTCACCACTTCACCCTTGGTTTCTCCTTTCTCGTTGATTCTTGGTCGAATGACTGGGAGTGACGTAGAGGGGAGGAGCTATATACAGCTCTGCTGGGTGAATCCTCTTGCATTTCCTGTTGGGGAGGAGTTATATCCCAGAAGTAATGATGACCCGTGGACTGATCACACAACAGAAGAAAGGAATTTATCAGGTAAGCATAAATTATGTTTCTCCAACATAGGTGTGTCCGGTCCACGGCGTCATCCTTACTTGTGGGATATTCTCTTCCCCAACAGGAAATGGCAAAGAGCCCAGCAAAGCTGGTCACATGATCCCTCCTAGGCTCCGCCTACCCCAGTCATTCTCTTTGCCGTTGTACAGGCAACATCTCCACGGAGATGGCTTAGAGTTTTTTAGTGTTTAACTGTAGTTTTTATTATTCAATCAAGAGTTTGTTATTTTAAAATAGTGCTGGTATGTACTATTTACTCTGAAACAGAAAAGAGATGAAGATTTCTGTTTGTATGAGGAAAATGATTTTAGCAACCGTTACTAAAATCCATGGCTGTTCCACACAGGACTGTTGAGAGGAATTAACTTCAGTTGGGGGAACAGTGAGCAGTCTTTTGCTGCTTGAGGTATGACACATTCTAACAAGACGATGTAATGCTGGAAGCTGTCATTTTCCCTATGGGATCCGGTAAGCCATTTTTATTCAGACAGTAAATAAGGGCTTCACAAGGGTTTATTAAGACTGTAGACATTTTCTGGGCTAAATCGATCATATTTACACATATTTAGCCTTGAGGAATCATTTAATCTGGGTATTTTTTGTAAAATAATATCGGCAGGCACTGTTTTAGACACTTTATTCTATAGGGGCTTTCCCTAATCATAGTCAGAGCCTCATTTTCGCGCCGGTATGGCGCACTTGTTTTTGAGAACAGCATGGCATGCAGCTGCATGTGTGTGGAGCTCTGATACATAGAAAAGTCTTTCTGAAGGCATCATTTGGTATCGTATTCCCCTTTGGGCTTGGTTGGGTCTCAGCAAAGCAGATTCCAGGGACTGTAAAGGGGTTAAATATAAAAACGGCTCCGGTTCCGTTATTTTAAGGGTTAAAGCTTCCAAATTTGGTGTGCAATACTTTTAAGGCTTTAAGACACTGTGGTGAAATTTTGGTGAATTTTGAACAATTCCTTCATACTTTTTCGCAATTGCAGTAATAAAGTGTGTTCAGTTTAAAATTTAAAGTGACAGTAACGGTTTTATTTTAAAACGTTTTTTGTGCTTTGTTATCAAGTTTATGCCTGTTTAACATGTCTGAACTACCAGATAGATTGTGTTCTGACTGTGGGGAAGCCAAGGTTCCTTCTCATTTAAATAGATGTGATTTATGTCATAAAAAAATTAGTAAAAATGATGCCCAAGATGATTCCTCAAGTGAGGGGAGTAAGCATGGTACTGCATCATCCCCTCCTTCGTCTACACCAGTCTTGCCCATACAGGAGGCCCCTAGTACATCTAGCGCGCCAATACTCCTTACTATGCAACAATTAACGGCTGTAATGGATAATTCTATCAAAAACATTTTAGCCAATATGCCCACTTATCAGCGAAAGCGCGACTGCTCTGTTTTAGAAAATACTGAAGAGCATGAGGACGCTGATGATATTGTTTCTGAAGGGCCCCTACACCAGTCTGAGGGGGCCAGGGAGGTTTTGTCTGAGGGAGAAATTTCAGATTCAGGAAAAATTTCTCAACAAGCTGAACCTGATGTGATTACTTTTAAATTTAAGTTGGAACATCTCCGCGCTCTACTTAAGGAGGTGTTATCCAATTTGGATGATTGTGATTATCTGGTCATTCCAGAAACACTATGTAAAATGGACAAGTTCCTAGAGGCCCCGGGGCCCCCCGAAGCTTTTCCTATATCCAAGCGGGTGGCGTACATTGTTAATAAAGAATGGGACAGGCCCGGTATACCTTTCGTACCTCCCCCCATATTTAAAAAATTGTTTCCTATAGTCGACCCCAGAAAGGACTTATGGCAGACAGTCCCCAAGGTCGAGGGGGCGGTTTCTACTCTAAACAAGCGCGCCACTATACCCATAGAAGATAGTTGTGCTTTCCAAGATCCTATGGATAAAAAATTAGAAGGTTTGCTAAAAAAGATGTTTGTTCAGCAAGGTTACCTTCTACAACCAATTGCATGCATTGTCCCTGTCACTACAGCCGCGTGTTTCTGGTTCGATGAGCTAGAAAAGGCGATTATTAGTAATTCTTCTTCTTATGAGGAGATTATGGACAGAATTCGTGCTCTTAAATTGGCTAATTCTTTCACCCTAGACGCCACCTTGCAATTGGCTAGGTTAGCGGCGAAAAATTCTGGGTTTGCTATTGTGGCGCGCAGAGCGCTTTGGTTAAAATCTTGGTCAGCGGATGCGTCTTCCAAGAACAAATTGCTTGACATTCCTTTCAAGGGGAAAACACTGTTTGGCCCTGACTTGAAAGAGATTATCTCTGATATCACTGGGGGCAAGGGCCACGCCCTTCCTCAGGATAGGTCTTTCAAGGCCAAAAATAAACCTAATTTTCGTCCCTTTCGCAGAAACGGACCAGCCCCAAGTGCTACGTCCTCTAAGCAGGAGGGTAATACTTCTCAAGCCAATCCAGCCTGGAGACCTATGCAAGGCTGGAACAAAGGAAAGCAGGCCAAGAAACCTGCCACTGCTCCCAAGACAGCATGAGATGCGGGCCTCCGATCCGGGACCGGATTTGGTTGGGGGCAGACTCTCTCTCTTCACTCAGGCTTGGGCAAGAGATGTTCTGGATCCTTGGGCGCTAGAAATAGTCTCCCAAGGTTATCTTCTGGAAGTGATTCATCCTGTTCCATTAAGAGAACGAGGGATGGGGTTCTACTCCAATCTGTTCGTAGTTCCCAAAAAAGAGGGAACGTTCAGACCAATCTTAGATCTCAAGATCCTAAACAAGTTTCTCAAGGTTCCATCGTCCAAAATGGAAACCATTCGAACAATCCTTCCATCCAGGAAGGTCAATTCTTGACCACGGTGGATTTAAAGGATGCGTATCTCCATATTCCTGTCCACAAGGAACATCATCGGTTCCTAAGGTTCGCATTCCTGGACAAGCATTACCAGTTCGTGGCGCTTCCTTTCGGATTAGCCACTGCTCCAAGGATTTTCTCAAAGGTACTAGGGTCCCTGCTGGCGGTGCTAAGACCAAGGGGCATTGCTGTAGTACCTTACTTGGACGACATTCTGATTCAAGCGTCGTCCGTTCCTCAAGCAAAGGCTCACACGGACATAGTCCTGGCCTTTCTCAGATCTCACGGATGGAAAGTGAACGTGGAAAAGAGTTCTCTATCTCCGTCGACAAGGGTTCCCTTCTTGGGAACAATAATAGACTCCTTAGAAATGAGGATTTTTCTGACAGAGACCAGAAAAACAAAACTTCTAAACTCTTGTCGGATACTTCATTCCGTTCCTCTTCCTTCCATAGCGCAGTGCATGGAAGTGATAGGTTTGATGGTAGCGGCAATGGACATAGTTCCTTTTGCGCGCATTCATCTAAGACCATTACAACTGTGTATGCTCAGTCAGTGGAATGGGGACTATACAGACTTGTCTCCGAAGATACAAGTAAATCAGAGGACCAGAGACTCACTCCGTTGGTGGCTGTCCCTGGACAACCTGTCACAGGGGGTGACCTCCCGCAGACCAGAGTGGGTCATTGTCACGACCGACGCCAGTCTGATGGGCTGGGGCGCGGTCTGGGGATCCCTGAAAGCTCAGGGTCTTTGGTCTCGGGAAGAATCTCTTCTACCGATAAATATTCTGGAACTGAGAGCGATATTCAATGCTCTCAAGGCTTGGCCTCAGCTAGCGAGGGCCAAGTTCATACGGTTTCAATCAGACAACATGACGACTGTTGCGTACATCAACCATCAGGGGGGAACAAGGAGTTCCCTGGCGATGGAAGAAGTGACCAGAATCATTCAATGGGCGGAGACTCGCTCCTGCCACCTGTCTGCAATCCACATCCCAGGAGTGGAAAATTGAGAAGCGGATTTTCTGAGTCGTCAGACATTGCATCCGGGGGAGTGGGAACTCCATCCGGAAATCTTTGCCCAAATCACTCAACTGTGGGGCATTCCAGACATGGATCTGATGGCCTCTCGTCAGAACTTCAAGGTTCCTTGCTACGGGTCCAGATCCAGGGATCCCAAGGCGACTCTAGTAGATGCACTAGTAGCACCTTGGACCTTCAAACTAGCCTATGTATTCCCGCCGTTTCCTCTCATCCCCAGGCTGGTAGCCAGGATCAATCAGGAGAGGGCGTCGGTGATCTTGATAGCTCCTGCGTGGCCACGCAGGACTTGGTATGCAGATCTGGTGAATATGTCATCGGCTCCACCATGGAAGCTACCTTTGAGACGAGACCTTCTTGTTCAAGGTCCGTTCGAACATCCGAATCTGGTCCCACTCCAGCTGACTGCTTGGAGATTGAACGCTTGATCTTATCAAAGTGAGGGTTCTCAGATTCTGTTATTGATACTCTTGTTCAGGCCAGAAAGCCTGTAACTAGAAAAATTTACCACAAAATTTGGAAAAAATATATCTGTTGGTGTGAATCTAAAGGATTCCCTTGGGACAAGGTTAAGATTCCTAAGAGTCTATCCTTCCTTCGAGAAGGATTGGAAAAAGGATTATCTGCAAGTTCCTTGATGGGACAGATTTCTGCCTTGTCTGTGTTACTTCACAAAAAGCTGGCAGCTGTGCCAGATGTTCAAGCCTTTGTTCAGGCTCTGGTTAGAATCAAGCCTGTTTACAAACCTTTGACTCCTCCTTGGAGTCTCAACTTAGTTCTTTCAGTTCTTCAGGGGGTTCCGTTTGAACCCTTACATTCCGTTGATATTAAGTTATTATCTTGGAAAGTTTTGTTTTTGGTTGCAATTTCTTCTGCTAGAAGAGTTTCAGAATTATCTGCTCTGCAGTGTTCTCCTCCTTATCTGGTGTTCCATGCAGATACGGTGGTTTTACGTACTAACCTGGTTTTCTTCCAAAAGTTGTTTCTAACAAAAACATTAACCAGGAGATAGTCGTGCCTTCTCTGTGTCCGAAACCAGTTTCGAAGAAGGAACGTTTGTTGCACAATTTGGATGTTGTTCGCGCTCTAAAATTCTATTTAGATGCTACAAAGGATTTTAGACAAACATCTTCCTTGTTTGTTGTTTATTCTGGTAAAAGGAGAGGTCAAAAAGCAACTTCTACCTCTCTCTCTTTTTGGATTAAAAGCATCATCAGATTGGCTTACGAGACTGCCGGACGGCAGCCTCCTGAAAGGATCACAGCTCCTTCCACTAGGGCTGTGGCTTCCACATGGGCCTTCAAGAACGAGGCTTCTGTTGATCAGATATGTAGGGCAGCGACTTGGTCTTCACTGCACACTTTTACCAAATTTTACAAGTTTGATACTTTTGCTTCTTCTGAGGCTATTTTTGGGAGAAAGGTTTTGCAAGCCGTGGTGCCTTCCATTTAGGTGACCTGATTTGCTCCCTCCCTTCATCCGTGTCCTAAAGCTTTGGTATTGGTTCCCACAAGTAAGGATGACGCCGTGGACCGGACACACCTATGTTGGAGAAAACAGAATTTATGTTTACCTGATAAATTACTTTCTCCAACGGTGTGTCCGGTCCACGGCCCGCCCTGGTTTTTTAATCAGGTCTGATAATTTATTTTCTTTAACTACAGTCACCACGGTATCATATGGTTTCTCCTATGCAAATATTCCTCCTTAACGTCGGTCGAATGACTGGGGTAGGCGGAGCCTAGGAGGGATCATGTGACCAGCTTTGCTGGGCTCTTTGCCATTTCCTGTTGGGGAAGAGAATATCCCACAAGTAAGGATGACGCCGTGGACCGGACACACCGTTGGAGAAAGTAATTTATCAGGTAAACATAAATTCTGTTTTTTGCTTTGTTCTCTTGGTATTCTTAGTTGAAAGTTAAACCTAGGAGGTTCATATGCACTATATAGTCAAAGAATGGAAAAAGACAGACATTAATTTGCATCTTCAAAATTGCTAATGATTTCATTTGTGATCATCAAGATTGATGTAAAAAATGTCCGTTGCCGTTTTCTTAAAGGGACACTAAACCCAATTTTTTTTCTTTCATGATTCAGATAGAGCATGCAATTTTAAGCTTTCTAATTTGCTCCTATTAATTTTTCTTCGTTCTCTTCCTATCCTTATTTAAAAAGCAGGAATGTGATGCATAGGAGCCGGCCCATTTTTCGTTGAGAACCTGGGTTATGCTTGCTTATTGGTTGGTAAATATAAGTCTCCAATAAGCAAGCACTAGCCATGATGCTGAACTTAAAATAGACTGGCTGCTAAGATTTACATTCCTGCTTTCAAAGTAAAGATTGCAAGAGAACGAAGAAAAATTGATAATAGGAGTAAATTAGAAAGTTGCTTAAAATTTCATGCTCTTTCTGAATCATGAAAGAATACATTTGGGTTCAGTGTCCCTTTAAAGTTAAGGTAAACTTAGATGAATGAAAGCCCGTTTTTTAAAAATACTATTAAAAACAGGGGCACTTTCATTCATCAAAGTTTACAAAGCAGCCGTTGATTAGAAACTTACCGGCTTCCTCCAATTACAGCATGGCCTCAGGCAATAACTACCCTGGGGGGAAAGCCGTGATTGGAGGAAGCTGGATTAGTCATTGCGGACGTGTGAAGAGAGGATTTCCAGGCGGGGGAAGCTGCTCTGGCTGTGAAAAGAAAAAAAGGTACGTTTTTATCAAAACGGCTGCATTGTAAACTTTGATGAATGAAAGTGCCCCTGTTTTTTTTTTTTTTTTTTCAAATAATTTTTATTGAGGTTTACAACAACAGGTGACATCAAGTTTGCACAGTACAGGATAAATGGCATGTCTAAGTAAAACAAGAAGGGCCTAAGCAGTTGCCTGCACATCAGTATATCAAAGTACAAATCAATACATCTAGTATGAGCAGGCCTGTCTATATATTCTAGGCTGGCCACTCTTGGACCTCTAAGGTATCAAAATATTTGACAGGCCCCTAAGACCAACACACTAATATTGCAAAATGCAATGCCATTTATGGCTCAATAACAGAAAGCAAAAATTTAAGGTGCAAAATTGCTATTTTTTTCCCCAGCATTTTTTTTCTTCACAGATACATGTTGTGCAATGGAGAGGCACAAGCAGGTCTGCCCACCATTACACAACATGCTGCGCCATCTACTGGATGACAGTGGTTAAGATCATTGCATGGCCCATAAGTGCTTTATTTGTGGCAGTCCTATTTGGTCTGAACCAATCCAGTGAGAGGCATTAGTAAGTGGAACTTAGGGTTGGGGCTGGATGTTAAATCATATAAAACAAAACAAAAACGGAAAAAAACTACTTTCATTTATTTTGTTGCTGTGCTGTGAAGCTGTTTTGCTAAAGTGAAAAAGAGAGTTCTGTACTTCCCCTCTAAGTGCAGTGGAATGTGCCACTGTCACTTCCTTAATACAGACAGAGGCAGAGCAGGAAGAGATTCAGTCAATAAGCAGTGTTTAAGACACATCTTTGAAGTAAGTTCTATAACCTTAGATTTCACTGAAAGGGATTCTGTTAGTGAAAAATATAATTTAATGAATGTGGTTTAGTGTTTTTTTTACTCTTTTACAGCAGGGTCTTTTTTGTATTTTGTTTCCTCAACCTTTACACCCACTAACTTAACAGCTTGCCTTCACTTTCTGAACTCTCTGTAGCTCTGCTGTTTTATTACTTAAAATTGCAGTGGTCTCTCTCCCTCTCCCCTTGTGTGTGTGTGTGTCTCTATCTATCTATCTATCTATCTATCTATCTATCTATCCATCTCTCTCCTTATGTGTTGTTCTCCCCATGGTCTCTCTGTCTCTTCCTCCCCCTCTGACTCTCTCATCCCTTATGTGTCTCTCTAACCCTCTGTGTTTGATTGTGTCTCTCTCTCTTTCTCTAACCCTCTGTGTGTGATTGTGTGTCTCTCTCTCTCTCTCTCTCTCTCTCTCTTTTTCTCTCTCTCTAACCCTCTGTGTGTCTCTCTCTCTCTCTTTCTCTCTCTAACCCTCTGTGTGTCTCTCTCTCTCTCTCTCTCTCTAACCCTCTGTGTGTGTGTGTCTCTCTCTCTTTTTCTCTCTAACCCTCTGTGTGTCTCTCTCTTTCTCTCTCTCTTTCTTTCTCTCTCTCTCTCTAACCTTCTATGTGTGTCTCTCTCTCTCTCTCTTTTTCTCTCTCTCTCTCTCTCTCTCTCTCTCTCTCTCTCTCTCTCTCTCTCTCTCTCTCTCTAACCCTCTGTGTGTCTCTCTCTCTCTCTCTCTCTCTAACTCTCTCTCTCTCTCACCCTCTGTGTGTGTCTCTCTCTCTCTCTCTAACCCTCTGTATGTCTCTCTTTCTCTCTCTCTAACCCTCTGCGTGTCTCTCTCTCTCTCTCTCTCTCTCTCTCTCTCTCTCTCTGTGTCTTTCTCTTTCTCTCTCTTTCTCTCTCTAACCCTCTGTGTATGTGTTTCTGTCTACCTTTTATTTATTTATTTAATTAATGAATTGGTAGTGCCATCTGATGGTTTGGCTTTATTTAAAGGGGTGGGGTCAAGCGCCCCACCATCTTTAAATTTCACCAGCCGCCACTGGATCAAGACATTTTTATATTTACTGAATAATGAAAGAATCTATAAGCATAATTTGCAGCATTAAAGTAAAAAGTATGTTTTAAACATATTTTAATGGGCATGGATTTCTAGATCTCATAATCAGAGCAAGTGTTATCTGGCAAGTGTTTCTGTTACAATCCTTTAGACTAAAATCAGATGTTTACTAAGTTGACCAGTTTTCCAGGGACATGAAACCCATTTTCTTTCATGATTTAGAAAGAACATGCAATTTAAATAACTTTCCAATTTACATCTAATATCTAATTGTCTTCATTCTTTTGATATCCTTTGTTATCAAAGCCACTGCCTCACCAACCTCTGACGTCACTGCACGTCACTGATGCGAATCCAAAGGCTACTCATGGAGTAAGATCAGGATTCCTAGGATTTTGTCCTTTCTCCAAGAAGTATTGGGGAAGGGGTTATCAGCTAGTTCCTTAAAGGGACAGATATCTGCTTTGTCAATTTTACTGCACAAGCGTCTGGCAGATGTTCCAGACGTTCAGTCGTTCTGTCAGGCTTTAGTTAGAATCAAGCCTGTGTTTAAACCTGTTGCTCCGCCATGGAGTTTGAATTTAGTTCTTAAGGTTCTTCAAGGGGTTCCGTTTGAACCTATGCATTCCATAGATATTAAGCTTCTATCTTGGAAAGTTCTGTTTTTAGTTGCTATCTCTTCGGCTTGAAAAGTTTCTGAACTATCTGCATTGCGATGCAACTCGCCTTATCTTGTTTTCCATTCTGATAAGGTGGTTTTGCGTACCAAACCTGGATTCCTTCCTAAGGTTGTTACTAATAAGAATATTAATCAGGAAATTGTTGTTTCTTCCCTGTGTCCTAATCCTTCCTCTAAGAAGGAGCGTCTGTTGCACAACTTGGACGTGGTTCGTGCTTTGAAGTTTTACTTGCAAGCGACCAAAGATTTCCGTCAAACATCTTCTCTGTTTGTTTTCTATTCTGGAAAACGTAGAGGTCAAAAAGCTACGGCTACCTCTTTCTTTTTGGCTGAAAAGCATCATCCGTTTGGCATACGAGACTGCTGGACAGCAGCCTCCTGAAAGAATTACAGCTCACTCTACTAGAGCGGTGGCTTCCACATGGGCTTTTAAACATGATGCTTCTGTTGAACAGATTTGTAAGGCTGCGACTTGGTCTTCACTTCATACCTTTTCCAAATTTTACAAATTTGATACTTTTGCTTCTTCGGAGGCTATTTTTGGGAAAAAAGTTCTTCAAGCAGTGGTGCCTTCTGTTTAGGCATCTGTCTTGTCCCTCCAGTTCATCCGTGTCCTATAGCTTTGGTATTGTATCCCACAAGTAAAGTATGAATCCGTGGACTTGTCGTATAAAATAAATTTATGCTTACTTGATAAATTAATTTCTTCTATGGTACGACGAGTCCACGGCCGCTCCCTGTCATTTTAAGACAGATTATATTTTTTTGATTCAAAACTTTTAGTTTCTCCTTTTTCTCCCTGTACCTTCGGTCGAATGACTGGGGGGTGGAGCTAAGGGAGGAGCTATATAGACAGCTCTGCTGTGGTGCTCTTTGCCACTTCCTGTTTGCAGGAGATTAAAGTGAATGTAAATTTTGATGCTAAAGTGCCCGGTTTTTAAAACTTTGATTAAAAACAGGGGCACTTTAATTCATCAATATTTTCATTTCACTCCTGTTGTGAAAAAAAAACTTACTTTTTAATCTTCACAGCAGCTCCAGCTTCCTCCACCTGTTTCAAAGCCTCTTCCTGGGTCTAAAATGAGGTATCTGGCTTCCTCCAATCACAGCAGTGAATCAGACACTGAATCCCCCGGGGGGGAATCTGTGATTGGAGGATGGCTTATCAATCATTTCTGTCATCAGAAATGGCTTGTGAGACCGGAGGAAGCAGCAGCTGCTGTGAAGTTTAAAAGGTAAGTTTTTTTGTCACAACAGGAGTGAAATGTAAATTTTGATGAATTAAAGTGCCCCTGTTTTTAATCAAAGTTTTAAAAACCGGGCACTTAAACATCAAAATTTACATTCACTTTAATATCCCACAAGTAAAGGATGAATCCGTGGACTCGTCGTACCATAGAAGAAATTAATTTATCAGGTAAGCATAAATTTACTTTTTTGGCTAACACTACCATGACTGACTTGGAGGCATTAATACCCATTCTACTAGCTCAGTTTCCTCTTCTTGAGTTTTCATTGTGTTTGGTAGGAAAG